>NC_059104.1:145739215-146039215 GCF_020740685.1 Jaculus jaculus
TTCTGGCATGTTATGGTAGAAGTTAAGGCAGTGATGGGAGACACTCCTGCTCTTCTAATGTAGTTACTCAAAGCTACACATGCTCTCTAATCACTGCCTTAACTCTAGCCTCTAAATCTGTATATATTATTTTCCCCTTTCCAGCAGCTCAAAATATTGTCTGCTTTTTTCTTGTGATTTATTTGCTTACCTATGAGGTTTTCATTTGTGCATTTCTTAATCTCTCAACATCTGGAAGTGGCTGTTCTCCCCTCTTTATTTTCTCTTGGTTTTAAATTCTGATTGAATTCGGGTTAGGATGGACATCATACTTTGGATGATTTCAGGTCTTTATAATATTTTGAAATGCTTGTTCTGATTCTAACACATGAGCTATCATGATAGTTCTTCTAAATACTCTTGAAAAGAATATCTATTTACCAGTCTCTGGGCAGAAAGTGGTATGCATTTTAAATATAGTGGGCTTGTAGTCCATTGTTCAGGTCTTCTGCATCTTTATTTTCTTTTTAGTAGTTCTAATCATTTTAGAAGGTAGAATATTTTCTTCAAATACTCATTTTATTTGTATTTTTAAAAAAAATTTATTAACAACTTCTGTAATTGTAAACAGTATCCCATGGTAATGCCCACCCTCATCCCCATATTCCCCTTTGAAACTCCATTCTCCATCATATCCCCTCCCCATCTCAACCAGGCACTCTTTTATTTTGATGTCATGATCTTGTCCTCTTATTATGATGGTCTTGTGTAGGTAGTATCAGTAACTGTGAAGTCATGGATATCCAGGCCATTTTTTGTCTGGAGGAGCACATTGTAGGGAGTTTTACCCTTCCTTTGGCTCTTAGATTTGTTCCACCACCTCTTCCACAACGGACTCTGAGCCTTGGAAGGTGTGATTGAGATATGTCAGTGCTGAGCACTCCTGTCACTTCTCAGCACCATGATGCCTTCCGAGTCATCCCAAGGTCATTGCATTGAAAATGAAGTTCTCTAGCCAAAAGTGACAGTAGCATTAATATATGGCTATGAACATTAAAAGAAATGCTTACTGGGTAGTTTGGTGAGCATAGTACATACATTTAGCTGTGACACCAGCAGGCATTGCACCCTCTAGGGCTCCTGACTACCCCTGTTGAAGGTTTTCAGTATCAGGAAAGTATTAGATGGTGGTTGGATTTCCCGCACAATAGATGTGCTACTATTGCACCTATTGGCTTATTTGACTTGGCTGGCAAAATATAAGGATTGCAGTATCCACTGTTGGGTATCTTCCTGGTGTTCTCTCTCCCATTGAACCGCATGCAGCATGGCTTTTTACAGCTTTCTGTCACCTGGTCTACATGGAGGAGGTTTTCAGCTCAGCTCCAGCAGGATTTCTCAGTGATCTTGCAGCCAAATATGTGGGTTCTTCAGCAATAGGGTCATCTATTCCTGCTGGGAAGCCAAGGGCCTTGGAAATGGCCTGTAATGTTTTGGGGATATCAGGGGCCTGCCTGGCCAACAACTTAAGGGAAGGTATCCCATCCCTGGTTCTGAAAATTTTCTGGTAACAATCTATGGCTCCTGTGTGTTCCATTATCCACAAAAGTAGGTTTCCATATGATTTATTTATATACTCTTAGATTTTAATTAGCTCTCCCTCCACCTTTCCTTTACTCAATCTCTTCCCCTGGCCTCACTTAGGCCTTTTAGCCCCCATTAATCTGTTCTTCTACTTACATATATTCAATACCATCCTTTTGAGTTTCCCTCCCTCCCTTTCTAGTCCCTATATATTTTTATATTATATATTATAAATTTATTAATTTTTGTTTTATTTGTTTCAAAGTTATGTTATTGTGTGTTTATTTGTGGTTATTATAACAACCCAATGAACTGATCATTTTTATCATTACTGTTTCTTATTGATCTAATAATATTTCTTTCCTGAGTGAAAACGTTTGAAATTAATATAATCACCACAATTTTATTTGCAGTTGCCTTTGCATGGTATATATCTTCTATCTGCTTTTACTCTCAGATCCAATATTAACATAACTGCATGAAATATCTGATGGCTGTGTTTGCATGGCATGTGTGGTGTATAGTATTACTCATACAAACTTGAATCTTTGAATCTGAAGTGCTTCTTGGAGGGATGGTTGTGAGTTTACTTACACAGTTACTACTTTCCGGCTCTTGGTGGGACCATATCATTCATTAGGTGTCCCTGCTGATGCCCTGGAATCACTGCTGGTATCTCACCTTTATGTTCCATAGGCTTGTTACTTTTTCTGTTCTTTTATTGTGCTCTTGCTATGTTATTTTTGTTTAATGAAAATTTTAAATTGCATAATTTAAGTTCTTTTGCTGGCTTTCTTACTACTTTCATTGTATTTTTTTTTTAAATTAGTGGTTGCTCTGAAGATTACATTGTACATTTTCACTGACCACAAACTAATTTGTAGCACACACTGGTAAAGTATAGGAACTTGCTACAGTATGGCTTCATTTCTTCTATCCGTGATGCTGTAATTACTATGTGTTATGTGCCGGTACGTCCACAATTCAAACAAATAGTGCTGTAGTTATTATTTCATCTATCTTTAAACTTAAGGAAGAGGAAAAGAATGTGTGTGCATATTTGTTTACATTTTCATTTTTTGTTTACTTGTTTCCTTTATTTACTTTGAATGTCTTTTCAATAGTTAAATTGATGTTTTGCCTAAATCCAACATCTGGGCTCACTCAAAGACAGTGCCTCATCACACTTTTTCCCTGGGCATGGGTTATATTTCTCTTTTCTTTTGAATTTCCCATAGTTTTGCTGAAAACCACAAACTTTTAGACAGTGTATTGTGTCAACTTTTAATTGTAATACATCTTAATTTGCCAAAGATTTTTTGCTTTGGCTGATATTGTTCACAGCAACTCATGTTGACTAAGTCCCTGTCATGTTTCCCCTGTGGTATATGACTTCTGTCATACTCATGTATTTCTTTCCATGTGTCATTATTATTTTGTATGGCTTTAAATTGTGCTCTAATATCTCCATCAAAGAAATATCAGCCTCCTGCTAATACAACTGTATGTTTTGAGACATCCTTTCAAATTCCTTCAGATTTGAACTTGGTTCAGCTTTTACATTTTTGCAGGTCCCAATGTACATGTGTGTACTTTTTCATCAGGTTAGTAACTTGGATTTTGCCAGCTTGCATGTGTGTGTGGTTCAGCAGTCATCCGGGGGTTCATAGAACTTATGAAGGTACCTTATGATTGTCTTTTTTCTCCGATCCTCATCTTAAATTTTATACTACTTTGCTGCTTTTTGTTTGGCTCAACTAGCTATATCCCAGGCTTATTGAGTATTAATTATTTTGTGACTTTGATAGCTAAAATTGCTGACAATACTGTCTAGGGTGTTTTTTCCCACTCACTACAAGCCCACAGATTTCCTTGAGTAACGTTTATCTTCTCTCTGGATTGGCCCAGCTGTGGTAGAACTTTCATGCCAAATGAGTTGGAATAGAAAGTAGAAGTTGCTCAAAGCAAGAATGGCATAAACTTTGACTTTCTTACTAAACGTCAGCATTTTTTTTTTATAAATAAACAAGGCTCAGTTTGCTGTATTCATTTTGTTTATTTCCAAAGTTCACAGTTTTGAAGCATTTTTTTTTATTAGTTTTATGGTCAAATTTTGGAAAGAGGATATCTACTCTACATTTCGTTGTGTTTAAAGCCTTGTTTAAATATCTTTTTATTTATCTAAATAAAGATCTTAGTGGATTAAAATGAGGATAAATGATGAGAAAAGACATTCATTAAGATTTTCATGGGAAGAATTTTGGAACACTTACCTCTGTTTTTTTTTTTTCTTGGATTTTTTTTTTTATGATAGTGATAGATATACCCATAGGGATACATAAGGTTATCATCATAATAATAGCAATATTGATGATGATGATGATGCTATAAAATCTAATGTCTGTATAGTCCACTCCAAGTTATAGGAACAACTAAGTGGCTTTACAAATCACCATTAGTTTTTACTCTTCAATCCTACAGATCTCAGTGAAGTAAGCAGCATGCTTAAACTCACAGAGCCCACACGTAGCAGGGCTGGAGTTGGAAGGTGGGTGCCCTGGATGGAGAGCTGTGTGCCTATTGGATATGCAATGCTGCTCATTACCTCTTGAGAGGTGTCTTTTCATTGGACAATGATCTGAAAATGCCCTGTTTTTCCATTTCTACTTCTAAAGCAGGTTAAGAAGAGACGACTGATGTAAAACTTTAAATGAATCCAATTTACAGCACAATTTAGAGTTGTGCAGTTCTAGTGTACATGGATTTCTGTGTTTTGCCTCAGCAAATTGCAAGATTGTAAGAAGAGTCCCCAAGATGCAGTTTCCCTGGCTGTCGAAGCTCCAGGCTGCTGTGCACATTGACAATGCTTCCAGCATGATAAGTGGCTATTCCCTCCACCATGGCTGCACACATACCAGCACGGGACTGGGGAATTCCAATCAGACTTTCTTGCAGCTATTGACTATCAAGGCACTCAATAAATAGAACAGGGGCTTATAACAATAAGGGGGAGGCCTCCAGAAATGATTTTGGCCAGAGTATGCCAATTACATGAAAAATTTTAGAATAGCAAATCACCTGAGAATGAAATTGCTGAATATGAATAGACATTATTTTTACAGAAAATGGAATTATATGTAGAAAAGCGAACTTAGGATGCTTTAGGAAGTTTGATTCCCAAGTTCCAAGGCTACTTTTCTGTGACCAACAGTGGCCATTCCCATTAGGCTGGATCTGGGCCCTCATCCTGGGTTCATGAATGCTTGCATAGGATTTGGGAAAACATGGGTCTTTGGGCCTTGACGGAACATGGCCTTGCCTCACCACAGGCCTCCACCTAAAGCGTGCTTTACTTTTAATGACAAGTCACAGAAAAAAAAAAGAAAAGAAAAGAAAAAGAAAACTGTTGCTTTTGATCTTTTTACAAGTCTGAACAGAGAAGAATTTGTAATATTCCCCATATTTCTCTGTCCCATCATTCTGGCTTAGGAAATTTTGGTGGCATTGTCTTAAAATTCCCAAGAGCATAAACTCACTTGCCTGTGTTCTGGTGTTATGTCTAGCCTCCCTTGCCTAACTGTGCTTAGTGGGAATTATAAGACAGCTGTTGGTCTATTTTTTTTTAAATCATTAAACACCTGTTAAGTACAGGCTAAAATGTGTGGCTAACTAGATTCCAATGGGGCAGTCATTTTCAAGGCTGGAGAAGTGGCAAGATGTCTTTGTCCTTGCTGCCTTAGGCTAGGAGCATTACTTATTCATTCCTTCATCCATTATTTTATTAAACAATGTCTGTACATGGCCAGGATTAAATGTTGGCAGAATCACCAATATGCAGAGGGTATGCTCATCACCGTGTTTGACTTACCCATCTCATCTCTCATTTCTGCTCTCTCCCTCCTTGTTTCACTCATGTTCTACAGCACCCTTTGCATGTCATTTTTGTGAGCAGACCTTAATTAAACTGTAGCAAGGATCCAGCTCTCCTCAGACTGTCAGCCTTATGCCACTGCCTGTTCAGAATCATCCTGCTTCTACTCTTTCTTTTCTTTCCAAAGTCCATTCATTCTTTCTCTTATTTCCTCTGTTCTCTGCCCAAACTTTGTGGCAATGCATAATATAAGATTCCCAGGACAATATTGTGATATTGATAAATTTGTACCATAAAAAAAAACCTACATAATTCCTAATATTAAAAATAATTTTGATAACAATTCATGCTTTTTTTTTTTTTTTTTTAGACAGGGCCCGCTTTTGTTAGCTCCACATTGCTGGGATGAACCTCCAAGCCAGATACAGTTTATTTCATGCTTTCACACCCAGGTGAAGATTTATATCTTATGGTAGGAGAAGCTACTCCCCATTCATAAATCCAAACAGAGAGACACTCCAAGCATCCAGCACCACAAACAGTGCAGCCAGAGCTCAAAAGCTACCTGAATACTTTTAGTCTGGAATTCAGATAGTGCCCCCCACCCCCAAAAAATATAAACACATTAGGGTTGAGCCCCAGGATCCACCCACAGTGACACCTCTTCCAGCCAGGTGGCAGGAAATCCAAGTTACAAGCTTGAATAAAACACCTGAGTTTATTGGGGGACATGCATTTAAATTACCACTGGTTCTCATGTAGCCAAGACATGCTTCAAACTCACTATAGAGCCAAGGATAATCCTAACTTCCTGTCATCCTTCCTGTACTTCTCAAATGCTGGCACTACAGGTCTTTGCTACCATATCTGTCTTGGTATGATTATTTAAATTACGTGTGGACATTTTTCTTATCTATAAGACCACAATGTTAAGCAATTGTTTCAGATATATTAGTCTAAGCATTATGTGAAATATTTTAAGTGTTCAAAATACAGGCTACATTGTAAGTATCCCTCACTCTTTATATCACGTGTCTCACTCTGAAATCTTTAAAAAAGAAAGACAACATAAAAATTAGGCTTATTTTATCAACAACATTAATAACAGGTAACATTTATATTAACTGGGTACAGTATGAAACATCTCATTAATTATTGTTATTCCTATTTCATTGTTAAGTAAACTGGATTGTAGAAAATCAATAATAGTTTCCCACCATTATCTCTAACTGTACTTGGAAGGGGGATTTGGGGTCAATTTTTGAAACAACTACATTTTTATGGTCCAAGAGACCATCTGACTAAGGGTGAATGATGTCACACATCACAACACGAGAGTTGCCCACTCGTTTGTTCTTTGTTCTTCATGGTAGCATCGTTGGTATGCAGGATTCTGAAAATGAGGACAAGAAGTGGAAGAAAGGAATATGGGCCACAACCCTGGGCAAAAATCAAGAGCTGGACTTGTGGGGTCTCCAGCCCCTCTGACTACAAACCCCTAGAATTTGGGGCAGGTACTTATCTTTTCTCATAGCCAAATGTATTAGAACTGGCTCACTCCCTCTACCTAACCCCCCTGTAAAGGGCAGATAAAACTTCTGATGTGGGACACAGAGAAGCCCATCACCTAGTCAAGACCCCCGGTATCTTTGCTTCACCCTGGGTACTGATGACTTGGGATGAGATTTGAACTAACAAGATGTGCCCAGTGAATGGAATTTTCTATTGTTCCAGAATTTCCAGGAAACTCCTTGAAAAAAGCAATTCATTCTTTATCAAATCTGCCAAGATAATTTCCAATCCCTGGGCTTCTTGAATCCTGTCCTTATCAGGTCTCTGTGGTAACTAGCTTGATATATAATTAGGGATCAGGATAGAGACATTTGTAGGAAAGAAAGACCAAGCATCAACTAGAACCTGATCAGGAATGAATGGGGATGGTGACTGTTCTGGTCTGTGAGATGCATGCATATGTAGTGGCCATGGGGTAAATTCTGACAGAGTTGCTGGAGTAGCCAGTAGAGATTTAGGGTTTATAGACAGAGGGAGGTGGTCAGACCCATTTTAATGATTTATTGGCCTGGCTCAATGTTGACGTTTTTCTTTTTACTATTGAGTTCTGCTGTGCTGTGTTCGTCTTGTTCTCCTCTGTAACAAATACTCCACTGGGCAGAGTTGGATGGATGTGTGGATGGTCATCATTTCCCAAAAGACCCCTAAAACACTTTATGAAGTCTGAAGTTACCTGGACTTTTCATTCTGTCTGACCTGCAGCCTGTCACACACCATGTAGACTATGTGACTTAAATAACTCTCCCCATGCTCTTTTTAGCAAGGTAGATTATACCTGTTAGCAATTTTTTTTTTCTAAATTCCTAGATACTGTAAATGCTTCATGGCCTGGCCTGTTTATGGCAGTGAAGTGTGACTGGTTACCCAGTATCAACATCTAATGTGGTAGTCAAAGGATCCTGTGCAGTAGATCCCCTGTCTATAAGGCAGCTTGCCTGATGAGGCTTGAAGCAGTTGTGCTAAGCCCTAGCTGCATGTTACAGCCACCTGGGGAACTTTTAATGTGCAAAAGCTGCACCCTTGCTTGACCAATTAAATTAGAATCGATGGGTCTGAGGTTCAGGCTTGGTCATGTTTAAAGCTCCCCAGGTAGATGATATTGTGGTTATAGTTGAAAGCCAATGAGTTGTGGTTCTTTAACTTTTCTCCAGTTAGAATCACACTAGGATGTTTTTAAAACAATCCCAAAGCCCAGGGCATATCCCATATCAATTAAATCAGAATCTCTGGAGTAGGGAAAAGGTATTTGCATTCTAAGAATTCCTTTGATTGTCCCAGCCAAGTGTGACGTACAGTTTAGGAGTAGGCAGTGGTGCATATGTCCTTGGTATACTGACCTATCTTCATATGCTAGCTGAATGCCAATGAAAAACACTGATTTAGATTTTAGACAAAATTTCTATTCATATCCAGTTCTCATACAAGGCCAGTCTTGACATGACTAAGCATTATCAGTTAATTAAGTAATACAGAGTTAATTGCCTTATTTTTAATATCAAGATTCTTACACATCAGAAATCACAGAAATAGGGCTAGAGAGATGGTTTGAAGGTTAAGGTCACTTGCTGGCAAAGCCAAAGAATCTAGGCTCTGCATTCCCTAGTACCCATGTAAAGCCATATGCACAAAGTGGTACATGTGTCATTTGCAGTGGCTAGAGGCCCTTATGGGTCCTTCTCTCTCTCTTTACAAGCCTATCTCTCTTTCTCTTTCATAAATAAATAGAATATTTTTAAAAGACATAAAATTACATGCTACGGTGTGAGTTTCAGATTCTTACAGCAACTCTAGAAAGCATACATCATCATCCCGACTTTAGAGAAAAATGAGGCTAAGGTTTAGAGAAATTAAGGAACTTATCCAAGGTTATTCAAGGAGGAAGGGGTTGGATATATGATATAGACTCTGGTATTATGACATCAAAGCCAAAGGTTCCACTTACTTTACTTGACTTCCTTTATTTTATAACATCTGCAATGAAATTTAATTTACATACCATGAAGTTCAACTGATTCAAGCATATAATGGTTTGCAAAAAATTTACAAGATTTTGCAGCCATTGCCACATCTACTTTTCAAATATTTCCATCACTCTTAAAAGATCCCTTGTGCCCATTTATTTGACTGGCTTAAAAGAATAGTGGTGTAGAAATATGAAAACCTCAGTTTTATTCCCAACCCTGTCGTTTCTTTAGTACTCTGACCTTGAAGAATTCCTTAACCTCTCTTTCTCATGTTTTTTTTTAATTAGTCACCCAGAGATAATAATCCTACCCCCCCCCAGAGGATAAAGGTCAGATAAAGAATTACATAAAAAGTGCTGTGTAGAGAAGAGTTACAAAAGTGTAGAGTACTATATATTTTTTTTTAAGTGCTGAAAATCATTTTGAACCTTACACGTGACTTGGATATGAAACTAAACTTGGAAAGTTACATCACAAGTCTCGCTATTTCTCCCTCTATGTCACTCTTCTCCTCTACCTACCATCTCATTCCACGGGGGCTTTGTCCCACAACGCTTCTCTGCGAGTCCAAAGTTGTGCTGGTCGTGTCGGTTGGTGGTGCACATCTTTCTGACCACTGGAGTGACGGTTGGTATTGAAGGACAGAGTGGCTCAGAGCTTTGTTTGGGTTCTTAGGGCCTTCACTGTCCCCGGCAGAAGCCCGAGGGGCCCGAGTGCTACTGTAATGACTAACTGTCAGGGAGATGCATGGTGTCCTTTCAGCAGGAGAACACAAACAGATGAGGTAGGCGCACTGTGGTATTTCTGGCTCTTTAATTAGCACTGTGATGGGTGACCAGGGGTCCAACTGGATATGTTCCATCACAGCCACCAGAGAGTCAGTCCAAAGGATTATCTCATTTATTTAGGTCTCAAATAAATGGTCAACTCTGCTGAGAATTCCATGCTTCTACGAGCTGCTTCTATTTCCATATTTTAATCCTTTGCTTGAGCTGGTTTTCTCCCTTCATGGAGCACAGACTAGGAGCAACATAAGCTGGAAATTTTTTGGCCTTATGACTTATACAGTGATTGATAGTGCTTGAGTCATTGTGTATTATCTTACCTGTCCCTCTCTGTCTCACTGTCCATCTTGCAGTATTGACCTTTATCTTCCATGTGGGTGAAATACTTTGAAATGCTCAAATATTCCATGTAGCTTCAATATCATTACTTGTTTTTGGATAACTCCTGTGTGGTTTTACTTACTTGCTACTCACAGCTTCATACACACAACCACAGGTGCTCTTCACCTCTACTTTCTGAAGACTTCCATAGTACCTCATGTAGCTGTGATTAGCTACCCTGCTCTCATAATGGTGCTCCTGTTCAGTGGCCCATCTGTCGTGAAGAGAAGACAAGAGACTTGTCTTCAAGTTAGAAGTTAAGGGGCCACAGATTCAAGCAGAAATAGCCATGTCATTGGTATCTGATAGTGAGAATCCTATCACTAGATCACCTTCAATTTGACAATGAAGGTCTAAATATTGAGTATCACAGTTGGTTGACTTCTTCATTGTGACTTGCCGATTCAGAGTGAAGTAAGGTGAACTATTCACACTCAGTGGAACAACTGTCCATGACATTTAAAGTTTGTTCCTACAAATATGTGTCATATGGTTACTGTGCATGAAAAATGGGACTTACTATATGTGAAAACATGAGACCTGCAGCGAGATATCAACAAAGCAGGAAGATAAAAACAAAAGATGAGGTGGAGTGACGGCCCAGGGGTGAAGTGCTTACTTCGCAAACATGAGGACCTGAGTTTGAGTCCCAAAGAAAATGTGAATAAGCTGGTGTGAAGGCGTATACTTGTAATTCTGGCACTGTGCTGGTAGGTTGAGGCAGACACTTGAAGCCCCCTACCAGCCAATTTGGCCTAATTGGTGAGTTCCAGGCCAGTGAAAGAAAATGACTTAAAAAAAAAAGTGCACAGTGGTCCCACACACATGAACAAACGCATTTACTCAGACATACATACACATATACCAAGACAAAGAGCTTACCATTAATCCAGGAAGACTTCAGTGATAATATATTTGTGACTCTTGGGGCATTTCTCAGAGTGTCCTGAGAGTTCCAGGGCCTGGATGTTATGTGTGGACCTACTCCCTAAAGAGTTGGAGGCCCTCTAAGCATAGCAACCATCTCCCTGAGAGCTCTTCCTGGCTTACTGGAGCCAGGCATCCATGTGCAGTGAGTGCAGCTTCTGCCTCCTGAGCAGCAGGCAGATTTCACTGTCCCTAACCACAATGAGTGGGAAGAGACAGCTGCACAGGGGGAAGGCAATGGTGATATAAATACATGTTTAATTGCACATCAATTACAATTACTTACTAGGCTGCATTTATTTAAATGCAGTGTAATTAGAGCAAAAACCTTGATTTAATCATAACCTTATCAAACACAGATCCCTTCATCTTCCTGCATGGACTTGTACATTCTGTTCTCCCCTGTGCGGGTGCTGAAAGGGGTGGGATGTGGTGGAATCCATTTAGGGAACAGGCCCTTGCCAAGGATTCTCTCCTCATTCAGGAACTCTGGTCAGGAGCATCCTGAGCTGTTCATTCTTCCCTCTTTTCAAACAGCTGATGATGAGAGGGACTGATAAGGAGAGTGACTTACTGGAAACATAACTCACTCCTGATGGCAAGCTCTATAACCCTGGAGTGCACGATCAGTAAGGACCTTACAGAGGCTCAGCCCCCAGAGATAAGTCACTCTTTGGAATGTACCCTCTCATAGACCCTGTGGCTGCTTTCTTATCACTGTTGATGGGACCCCGTGTGACATTTTTTGGGAAGGGTCAGACAGCAGGCAAGCCGACTGTCTTTCACAGTTAGCTCCAGACTATGTCTTCATCCACCTCCTCTAGTTTACTGTCTCCTGCTTTCTCTGCACTGGCCTCCTTGATATGTAAGAAGCTGTCTTTGATGCTTTTGAAGGATAACTCCCTCTTTCTATGAACATGGGTACAAGTATCACTCTGTTGTATCCCTAACAACACAAACATCCCCAATTGTTGGGGTGGTCCTTTCTTCAATGACCTTCTCCATTGCTACAGACAAAGAAAGTGGAAACAAACCTTATGCTCATTTTATGGTTTGGAAAGTATAGGTCTACATCTAAAAGGTCGTTCTAGTAAAGACAGACACCAATAAAGCCAGGCACATTCCCCTGTGTATTAATTATGTCATTCATAGGTAATTTGATGAATCACATAGTCATTCTTTACTGCCCACATCAAAAAATAGACAGTTTTTTCCTAAAATTCAAGTAACACTAAATAATGTACACTGAGTATCAACTGTGTGACAGTCACTATTTCTTTATTATCCTTCACAGCAGAGAGTGATATAGCAACCATTACAATTTCCATCCCACAGATGAGAATATGGATATAGAAAGAAGTGAAAAATGTGGCCTGAGATTACATAGTTATTAATGCAGTGACCACTGATGTCTATGGAATGTAAACTTAGTGCCAGACCATGCTTGAGGCTTCATGAAACCTATTTGTACATCATCCCTATAGACTAGACATTGTCCTTGCCTTGAAAATGAAGAAAATGAGCTCTGAGAAGTAAAGTGTATTCCAATTAGGACTATGAAAGTAGTATTTGGAACCAAAATTTTATAGATGAATACTGATCGGCCCCAAAGACCTTATCCCCAGAAACTCAAGTAAACCAGCCAGAAACCCAGACACCATGGTGGAAGCTTCATCCATCTTTGTGCTTTATATTTACTGCATCTCCAATGGTCCCTTGTTGCTTTGTCCTTCAGCATGCTATCTCCACCATCATTCTCTCTCAACTCATCTCAGCGGTCTCAGACTACCTAAGCCCACGCTTCCTACTTCTCAGTCATTATACATGAACCAGAATGAATTCAAACCAGCCAATGGCATGCTTCTCCCTGGCATGAACACCTCTGAATGCTTTTTGTCCTCCCTAACTTTGCCCATGACCTGTGATCCTCTTCTTCACACAATCAGAACCCATGATTCTGGTCTTCCCACAAGCTGGTTTCCTTGGCCATTGACTTCCCTTCATTCCATGTTCCTATCTTCTCCCCCAAGTTTGTGTACAACCCCCCACCCGTGGCTGGAACATTCTTCAACCCTCCCCACTTGCTCTTGCCACGTTAAATGTCTTCTATCTCTGAGTCTCAAATCCAGGAGTCTTCCTTCAGGAAGACCTGTTCTGAGCTCTCTGAGTCTCAAATCCAGGAGTCTTCCTTCAGGAAGACCTGTTCTGAGCCTTCCCAGAGACATCAGATATCCTAGGACATACTTGCAGTCCCATCAACTGAACTTTACACACCCATGTGACTGCTTCACTAATCAATGGTTCCAGAGTGGGCTAGGAGATACCAAGGCAGGTACTATGTAACTTAACACCTAGAAGTTTACACTGCCTGGCATGAGAGTTATGTACCCAATATAATCGAGAAGCCTTTTCTACACTTAATTATCTTGTGGCTCTCTCATTATTCCACAAGCTCTTTACCACATCACTCATCTGAGTCTCTGTATTCCCATTTTTTTTTTTTTTTTGTCACTGCAGTCTTGAAGTCATGCCTTTATTGTGAGTTCTTGCCAGACCTTTTCTTTCCATATGGAATGATCTTTCCAGTTCCCTCTCTTCATTCTGTCCAGCTAATGCCTTATAGTCCTGCACACAGGCTGGGGTTCCCAAACATGGTTTTAGCAGGTCACATGTAAGAGCCTTACTGGTGCTACAGTATCCATAGGAGAGGTTTCAACACAAATTCCGAGGAGGGAGACATGGGGTTTAGTGGAATATGACAGAATAATAAGAAAAATGCAAAACTCTTGAAACATAGAAACAACTGTTCAGAAGAAGATGCCATAATGACGGCATTATAAATGTTTTACATTGACATACAGGCATGTGAGCAGTGCATGACTGCAGACTGTGCCTTATCCTTGGTCCCTCAGCAGGCCTCGGCATTCAACACCTAGTCCCAAGAAGCCAAGAAGCCTGATGTTTGGTGGTCTCTGTCATCACTGGTCTTCTCCCACCCATGCATGCGTGTGTGTGTGTGTGTGTGTGTGTGT
The DNA here is from genome assembly GCF_020740685.1 of Jaculus jaculus. Classification (NCBI taxonomy): domain Eukaryota; kingdom Metazoa; phylum Chordata; class Mammalia; order Rodentia; family Dipodidae; genus Jaculus; species Jaculus jaculus. Next base: position 145,753,311 of record NC_059104.1, read on the forward strand.
GTGTGTGTGTGTGTGTGTGTATGTGTGTGTGTGTATGTGTGTGTATACAAATATCCATCTATCTGAATGACTGTGCTCTGCTCTGCTGCATATCTGTGGGCAGAAGGCTGTATTGAGGTGGAAGGGTCTGGTTAAGAAGCTCAGTATTTACTATAATTTTGGCTTTTAGCACCTCCCATTCTTGCTTCAAGCCAATGCAGGGGGTTGTGGACAGGTAGGATGCTATGTCTATCTTTCTCTTGGCCTTAGAGATACTGATGGAATTCCTACAAGTGGAGCTTCTTAATAGAGAAGTAGATTTTACTGGAAGGATTAAAGAGATTATTAAACAATCCCCCATTTCTCTAAGCGTCTTAACGTCCACTTCTTCTGAAGTTGTTCTATGTAATCCTGATGCACATCACAAGTGTATATTGTCTCCTCAGTTTCACACTCAGTGACATTGAACATGCACAAACAAGAGACAACAGAATTCTGGGTAGCTGCAATCAGAAAAAAAAAATCATAAAGTAAACCAGATATGGCTCATGATTTCAGAGAGCTTGAAGTCAAATATGTAATTATGATGACTATGATGACATGAGTTCATCTCTCTGTTCCGAGAAGCATCTCAAGGAGAAGGTCTCATCTGTTTCTTACAATGCTCTGAGGGGTAAAAATGCCCCATATATTCATATGATGAAACTTAAACAGGTTTAGAGACTATCTCAACTAGAGGAAGGTTTCAGAATCCAAATTTCACTACTCAAACTCTGGGCTTAATAGTTACTATCAATGAGACTTACACCTCTCTGTTATCCTATTTCCATGGTTATACATCCAAATAATAAGGTTATTTAATTTAGAGGTTTTATATAAGAATCAAACAAATTTATTATACACTGGAATATAGTGAACACACCATAGGTATTACATATTTGTTATTTTTGCTTTGTAAATGACCTCAATATGCCACTGATACTATTGAAGAAATACATTTGATTTGGCCAGTTCTAAATAATTAATTTGCTCTCATGGGCCAACTGTCAGGTTTAGTCATGAGACCAAACCAGCTATATAGTCATAAGCTACCAGAAATATAGCTTTAACTTTGAATATATCAATAGCTCATAGAAATCAAATCAAATCAAATCTTTACATCGAGGCACTGGTCCAGGTCCAGATGCTGGGGTTCAGTAATTAAGTCTTATGGCAGTTTGGATTTAGAAAATCTAAGGTTAAAATACAAGAAAATCCAGGGTTATAATCTTGCTTTCTCTCCTACCTATGTGTCCAATCTTGTACAATTTACTACCTTTAATATGTCAATACTAAATACTTGATATATACATATGTATGGTATTCAGTTTTATCATTTATAAAAGAGGAGTAATAATAGTGTAGTCAATGATATTCACCCTGCTTATTTTATGAAATTGGAGTAGCAACAAGGCTGACTAAGATGTTCAGAACAAATTCTATCAACTACATGACTTAAAACTGCCATTTAAGGGACAGGGGAGAAGGCTCTGTGTGTAAAGTCCTTGTCATGCAAGCATGAGAATCTGATTTCCATTCTCAGGACCCACTTAAAAAGCTGAGCATGGTGGCACAGGCCTATGATATCAGTGCCAGGGATGGAGATACAGACAGAACCTTAGGGCTAACAAGCTAGCTAGTCTAGCCAAATCATGAGCTGTAGATTCACTGAAAGACCCTGTATCAAAAATAAGGTGAGGAACAACTGAGGACACCCAAAGTGTGTCTCTGACCTCCACATGCATGCATGTGTATGCACTCAAGCATTTGCACACATACATGTTCCCACACATATTAAAACATACATACATACATGCTTCCTTAGAAAGACACATGTCAATAAAAATAAATTGAGGGATGGAGGAATGGCTTAGCGATTAATGTGTTTGCCTGCAAAGCCAAAGGATCCAAGTTCCATTCCCCAGGACCAACGTTAGCCAGATACACAAGGGGCACAAGTGTCTGGAGTTCGTTTGCAGTGGCTGGAAGCCCTGGCACGCCAATTCTCCACCCCCTCTCTCCCTCTCTCTCTCTCTCTCTCACTCCCCATCTTTCTTTGTCAAATAAATAAAAAAATAAAATATTTTAAAAAATCAATTGAAAATAAAAAGCTGTGGGCTTCTGGTAAATAAGTTCTTGTGTTGTACAGAAAACTAGCACTTTCAGGATGAGCACATAACACTCCATAAGAAAACCCAAACTGTAAACTTAGTGCTGGATTACCATCAGGTCCTATAGATGAAGTGATGTATGTAGTTTATGAAATTAGTGCAACGTGGCACAACCATGAAACTGAGGACATGGTATGATCTTGCATATCCTTTACTAAGATGAATGCATTTCTTTGACTATGACTTTCTGAGGACATGTATGGACTGGTCAGAAGAATTAAAAAGGGAAGTGGAAAAAAATAGAAAAAAATAAAAAAATTAAAATAAATAAAATAAAAAAGACAAAAAAAGGGAAGTGGAAAATACACATTATGAGGAAGAGAGTCTCAAAATATTTGGATCAGCTATTGATGATATAAAGGCTTGAAGTTGCTAAGGACTGCAGGGTATGTCTGTGGCTGGAGAGACAAATGATTGGTCCATATGTGTAACGTGGGAGGACTGAGCAGTGAAGGGGAAGCATGTGCTGCTTCCAGCAGAAGATGAGTAACTATGCCCACTAGTTAGAGATTTGAAAGCAGTTAGAGAGATAGACTCCATGCATATAAATAGAAAGCACATGTGGGTACATGGATGCTCTGTGATGATAGATGATAGATAATGCCACAGGTAGATATTGGAGCTATTTATTCCCATAAATAAATATCAACCATAGATATCTCAGATGCTTCTCTATTTATAAACATTTGATCTTCATCCCTAAGGAATTGCATATTTCCTCATCAAACGCAAAAACACCCATGAAAGCAATGACTGGATGTCTGATAAGAGCTTTCAGCATTTACGCCATGTTAGCAGCTACAACTATGTATGACTCAGGCTCCAGCTCTTGGGGCCTAATGAGTGAGTGTCTCATTTATGGCATGGCTGAGAGTTACAGTCATAGCTGCTGGAGAAAGCTTACCGTCAATGTGTGTTTCTCAGCTTAGTTTTCTTTGAAAAGCCCTCATTGTCCCTTGCTATGATAACACAGGGAAGTTACTGTGTCTTTGAGAGGCAAAGGGCTTGTGGGTATAAGTACTGGAAATGTGTCTTGCTGTTTATTAGATAGGATTTTCCTTATGAATGACTAGCATTTTATATCTTAAATTCTGCAAAGTTTTATAAGATTATGAGCATGTCACAGTCATAGTAGTAAAAGTGTAGTCATACCTATGTAATATGCTATGGGAAAACACATAGCTTTTCAAGTTAGATAGACAGGGAACTTATGACAGTATTCCAAACAAGTTGCACAGCTGATTTTAAATAGGGATTTATGTTATCTATAGCTATTACTTGTTCTGAAAATTAAATAATATGTGCTCACATAAACTAGTTTTCCTCTGGCCTGATATATGGAAGGCTTTTCACCAAGATGATTGTTTTGATTACTTGCCATACTCAGAACAGAAAACTTTTGCCCATTTCCCTCCTATGCAAGCATCTGAGTATGTTCAACACTTCTTACTCTGTGTGCAGGATAGCCATAGTGCCTATGCAGCAGATAGCTGCTAGGTTAACTTTCATCTTGAGTTATTTATAAGAAGGTCCACTTGCTGCCTAGGCCAGCCTGACACTTGAAAACATAAGACAAGCCTGGAGGATCACCTTAGCCTATGGCTGTGAACTTCAGTGAAGGCAATAGTGAACAGCATACTGATTTTTAGTTATTTTTACACTAACTTGTTTTGACTCATGGAAAAATACCTCAAGCTTCTTTTAGTTTTCCCATCTCCTATAAAAATGTGTTGATGTCTTAATATACCCAGGCCCTGTGCTAAGTACTCTTTTCATTAGTTTACATCACAGTGTCAGCAGTCTTATGGATTAAGATACTTCTTATAGGCTCCTTCTAGAGATGAGAAAATGGATTTGCAGAGTTTAAGTAGCTTGGCCATAGCAATTTGTGTTAGAACTGAGAGTAAATCCTAGTTTTTCCAAGCTTTCTATTACTATTGTAACAAATTGTTCTATCAGTATCAAACTCATTTTAACCACAAAACCTATGACTCTTACACGCAGGGTTCATGATGAAAAGACGTGAGGAAATAAGCAGTGATTGATATACAATTAGTGGAACAGTTAACAAACATGGTCCAAGTACCTACCAGGAACCAAGAGCCAGAAGTTACAATGGACACTTAAATGTAACCAATAGGCCTGGCTCTCACACAACTATGTTATAGGGATGCTCATGAAAGCATTGCTCAGAAGAGCATGTAGTATTCAATCTGTCAGTTCTGTATAATAGCTCTACTTATTTTCATCTTAACAGCTTTAATCAGAATCTGAAAGTATTACATTTTTACACATGTATTTTCTTCTTCATTTTACCACCCCAATAGAAACACTTGCTCTCTCTGAGCAGGGCTGTTTGTGTACTTATTCACTATAGAATCTCCAGAACCTTGAATAGTGTTGGCACACAGTGGGACTTACATACATAGATGTTAAGTGAACACTGAATGAACATAACGGCAATAAACCCTGGTTATAGTGCTTTTATAATATTTCCTTTAAGTTTAGAAAATGCTCCCCAATATAATATTCCTTGTATTCATCAATAGCCTCAGGAGAAGGCTAAACTGCACTCCTTATTTTATGTAAGAAGAACCAGAAAAATAAGACAGTTTATTTGAATTATCTGTAGTAATAAAAGAAATGAATAAATCTAGTGTTTTTGAATCTGAGCCCCACAGTTTATATCATATCTCATCACAAATGAAGCTGTGATGACATGTTGATGGTAACCCTTGACGACACTGTACATTTCAGAAGTATAAGCCCATGATAAAGCAAATATGGGCAGAAAACAGCACTTTCTGCCTTCTCAGTTCCATAATTGCCTTCGAGAAAATGTAGAGTGTGAATGGTGAAGGTGGATCATAAGTTTACGTAAACTTTATTTAGTTTTGTTTTCACAAAATAAATAAGAGGATCTCAAGTACCCAGAACTAATCATGATATTTCCTTCCCAGAGCACAAGTTCAGTTTATCCACTGACATCTTATGTCACAGTGAGACATAATCCAGCAGAGGTCTGCATTCTACTTCATCTGCATAGTTTCCTCTGTCTGAAGTAAGCAGAGTCAGCCTTAATGTGCTCAGGTTCAAACTCCACCTCTTTCTTCCTGCATAGCTTTGGAGTGAGTGAAACTCTCTCTGCTTCAACCCTCACAGAGTAATGAGATTAAGTGATTTAATACATATGAAATGCTTTTCATGTCCCCAAGTGTTTGGTATCTCTGAAGTGTTATCATTATCATTTTCAAGCTTATAACAGTCAGATGACCTTGCCTCAGCCATCTATCCTTCCCCCAGGGGTTGTGCTGTGGTAACATCTTTACCTAGCCTGTCCTTTATATTTAGGTGTCTTCTAAGTTCTCAAAACACAATTTCCTTTCACTAGGACTGTAAATATGAAAACAAAACCATTTCCATTTTTATAACCAGGCAAACTCAAATGTATAAGCTATCAAAAAAATTGATGAATCGCTTGACAATGAAGGACAGCAGATTTTTGTGGTGACATTATCATTGAATACATATCACTTCCTCATGGAACATTTCTGGGTGGACACTTAGACCTATGTCTCAAATGCCATTTACTAATGCCTTGAGCAGTATGCCCTTCATGTCTCTGTAACAGTGACCTCATTCACAAAGGACATATGCAAGCTTAGATCATGCCTGGATCATACAGCCATAGGGGATAGTGACTGGGGAATAACCCAGTAATTATCTACTTTTTATACAATTATAGAGTAAGAAATGATTGGGCATTTACCATCTGCCAAAGAAAGCATTCTTCTAGAAACTTGTGAGTCAACAAGAAACCCATTGGAGAAACTTGTTTATTATACAGATGACGAAGTATTTGGGGCATTATACAATGCAGGAGGTTCTGTAACAGAACCATGATGGTTTCACTGTGGGTCCATCCAAAAAAAGCCTGCCAAAGTCAGAAAGGTTTTCAGAGGATAACACATCAGAAGACACTAGGAACACTTCACAAAAGCTAGGTGAGAGAAAGAACAAAGTTCCACGTCAAGAAATGAAATCTGTGAAGGCTCCAGGTGAGAGGGCGCGGTGCTCTCAGGAGACATCTGTGTGTCAGAGTGGCAGTGGTGTGGAGTTTAGGAGTGGGGCAAGTGACAAGACAGAGAGAGGTCATGTCACAAATCACATTCTATGCTGTATGGATGTAAAGTTTATCCTTTCTTGGAGGGCAGAGAAAATTCTGCTTCATAATCACAAGTGGTTACAATTATAGCATCCACCACAGTCTACTCTGCCCTCATTTTCCTGTGCTCATGTTGGTCACAGCCTAACACCTCCTTCAAGACCATGCTGAAAGTGCTGGCACTTCAATTTCCATCTCTCCACGAGCTGGCATTATGCTAACTCTACATTTTACAAATCAACTCACCCACTAGGTAGGAGAGAATAGCTAACTAAATGTTTGAGGTATGTATTTTAAGACACTGGATGTCTCAAAAATGAGCAGTTCTATATGTATAGAGCAAGAGTAGAAGCAATTATTAAAAAAATAAGTCCAAGTGTAACATTTCATTGAACATGTTTAATTGTATTTTGAGCAGTGAGTTTGGACACTTTTGTTTATTTATCTACTTATTTGACACAGAGAGAGAATGGGTGCTCCAGGGTCTCCAGCCACTGCCAACAAATTCCAGATATGTGCTACCCTTTGCACATCTGACTAATGTGGGTCCTGGGAAACTGAACCTGGGTCTTTTGGCTTTTGCAGGCAAATGCCTTAACCACTAAGCCATTGCTCCAGCCCTAGACGGTTTTATGACTCAAGTGTATAGGGCTTGATGTGGAACCATTTTGTGTGAGGCAACCTATGAGATGGACTAGAATCTGAACTCTAGACAAATAAAATAACAAAATGCAAATGGACTAGGTAGAGCTTATGGATGGTAGGCATGTGATAGATGATTTTATTCCTGATAGCATTTTAGAGAATATGCAAAACCTAAAACCTTTGTATAAAATAGAATTATTGAAAAGTAACAACCTATCCATTGGTGTGACATGGAAGAAAGTAAAATAACAGGTGCAATGTAAAACAAGGAAAACAGATAGGGTAGTTTAAAAGATCTGAAACACTGAATTTTCTGAATTTTGCTATGAATGACAAGTGTATGGATCCTTTTGAGTCTCCATTATTGTGGGATGGTAATGGAAAGAGCACGAGCGCCCACCATGGAAAGGAGAACACCACTCTGGTGCTTCATAAATGTCTCCATCCACGATTGGGGGTCACTATCTCAAAGAAGTTAGATAATGTATGTCTTTTGATTCACCAGAGTAATGATGTACCAATGTGACCAAGTTTGTGGAAGATTAAAAATAGTAGTTAGGCCGGGTGTGGTGGTGCACACCTTTAATCCCAGCACTCAGGAGGCAGCAATAGGAGGATCGCCGTGAGCTCGAGGCCACCCTGAGACTTCATAGTGAATTCCAGGTCAGCCTGGGCTAGAGTGAGAACGTACCTTGAAAAACCAAAAAAAAAAAAAAAAAAAAAAAAAAAAAAAGTAGTTAGGATGTAATATCAGGTGCAGTAAAAGTTGTAAACAGTTGTCACACTCACACACACACACAATCACACTTGTACACACATCCATACTCTCACACACAAACTCACACACTCTCACACTCACTCATAAATTCACACACACTCTCACTCACACACATACACACACACACACACACACACACACACACATACACACACAAACACTCTCACATAAATGGGAACAGATACAAAGTACTGGTGGTTTTGTCTAATAGGTCAGAAAAAACACGATAAACACTGAGGGCTATTCATTTGTGATACCAACTGTATAGGACACGATTCTTATATATCCAATGGAGCCCCACAAGAGCAGTGAACTCTTGGGTCTTTCAATAAGAGGAATTTAGTTCATAAGTAACTTAAAAATCTCTGAAACCTGTTAGAAACCTGGTTAGAACCTGGGACTTTGCCTCTCCAAAATGGCACTGCACAGGAAATAGCCAGTTAGCACAGAACTCCACATACTTTAAACCCTAGTGGGAGTTATTATTATTATTTTTTAAAGCAAAGGTGTCAGGCTGAGGAGGTGACTAAATAGGCATAGTATTTGACTTGCAAGCATGAGGACCTGAGGTTTATCCCCAGTGAAAATGCTGGGCATGATGGTATACATTTATAATCCTAGTCCTGGGGAAGCAGAAGCCAGAGGATCCCTATGACTCATTAGTCATCCAGTTTAGCATACTTTGTGAGCTCCTGACCATTGAAAAAGTGGATGGCTTGAGGAGCAACGCTCTGGCTTTCAATGTAGGCATACATGCATGGATACATAGCTACACACAAGGATCTACACATAGTCACACATATGCACATGTGTGTATGTATACATATGTCAGAAAATGCAGGCATGGTGAATACCAGTAATTCCACTGAAGAAAGACCTCAGTGGTATAGGGGCAGGGAGAAGGGAAATGATGGTCCCAAACATGATGTGTCCATACAAAATTTCTACCTGATAAAACAAATTTAAAAAAATGCAAAGGTATGGAGGAATCACACTGATGATGCTGCAAATAAAAGTTGTTGCCTAGAGTCATATTAATTTGTTTCTCCCTCACCCTGGGAGTTCATTAAAGCAAGATGATATCCATTCTGTAATACCAGAATGCCTGGTTAGTAATGTGGACTTATATCCAATGAAGTCACTAAAACCTAGAGTCTGTGGACTATTAGATGCGTGTAGGGTGACACAAATTAATGAAATTCTGATAGAAAACAGATGTTGAGAAAATATAGGAAAAAAAAACTGTAACACTATGTATAAGTTAAGCGGTCTGTGCTTTTAGTACAAGGTAATGTAAGAAAGTGGCATGCCCATCTTGGCTCATACTTTAGGACATTCCAAATGTAAGAGTCATAGATCACATAGCCTCAAGGACCCAGCAAAGGCATCATTTAGAAATATTTTTTAGAGGATTTTTATTCTACCTGTCAACTGCCTTGGTGGCAGGGTGATAAATGCTTTTGAATTTGAGTTAAGCAGACTAAATCTATGAAACCATGCTCGAACGACTACTGAAGCCTTTAATAGTTCTCCAACTCTCTGCCAGAGAATTCAGAGGTATGTCAGAGAAAAAGAAAAAAAAAAAAAAAAGAAACCTGGCATGGGTCTAGGGGATTTGGACACAGCTATTCAAAAGCCACCCACTGTGTCTTTCTTGGGGCGGGGGGTGGGGGGTGGGGGGGCTGGCTGATCACTTTCCCTGAAAGCAGGGTGGTTTAGACATGACTAATCATTGCAGATTCTAGCCTCAGGTATCGCCTCTCCAGAGCGGTGGAACTTCTTGGTCACATCCAGGACTTTACAGTGTCTTCTGTGCAAATGACTGCAGAGGGCTGGTGGGATATCCCAGTGGTTAAAGGTACTTGCTCTGCAAGACTGATGACCTGAGTGCAGACCCCCAGCACCAAGCTGGATGAGCATTGCCGCAGGCACCTCTAAGCCCAGGTGCACCCCTGAGAGCGGGAGACAGTCAGCGGGAATATGCCCAGACTCACAGACCAGCTAGTCTGCCCTTCCCAGTTGCAAATGAAACAAGGGAGACTTTGTTTACACAAGGTGGGAGGACAAGACCCACACCTCAATGACACACTCTGAATTTCACATGCGTGTGTTATCACGTATGAGCATATTCACACATATTATACACACATGTTCACATGCACAAGGATAATAATATGACTCCATAGACAATTTAATCTAAGATATGGTAACATTGAATAGGACTCTAGTGTTCAAGTTGCTTGGATATAGAAGAAAAGCCAGAAGAGGTACATTTTCTAGAACATTCATTTAAACCTTATATTTCTGATATGTAGGCATAGCCTAGAGGGAGAAAACAAGTATTATCAAACATTTCTCTGACTGGATCGCAAACAAATACTTTCAACAACAGTAACAATAACAATGATACTAACAATAACAATTGTTCCCAACAGCTCAACTAACACAAGCCCCCACTGGAATGCCCGTGTTTCCGGCCTTATGCTAAGTACTTATCTATCTCATCTCACTTGGACAGGGACTGAACTCATTGCCTTTTGAGTTCTCTTTATGAACGGTAATCATGTTAATTAGATTCTCCACTTTCCAAGGGAGTTTATTAAAAAACAAACAAACAAAAACATCGTTTTGTGATGTGACAGTACCTGGATGATTATCTAGGCTTATATCCAACTGAATTGGAAAGCAAGCCACCCAAATGCCCACAAGTCTTTGCTTTTAGACAGCTGTAATAGTTTAGATTCTCCTTTCTCCTTATACTACATTCCTGAACTCTTCAGCAGACCCCCCCCCAACATTATACATGGTGACCTTGATGAATAAGAGATTTGCATTTAAGATTAAGCAATTTGACCGATCTGTTAGTGTCAACAGAGAAGGAACAGGGAAGGAATACATTTATAGTCACTACTATTCAGGGCTTTCTATGGACTTAGTGCTCTGTCTTACCCTCAGTTTAAAAGGGAAGAACCTGAGGCTTATAGAATTTAAGTCACATGTTGAAGGTCAAATAGCAAGTGAGTGGTGTAGCCAGGATTTAAGCTTTTCTATTACCTCTTCCTGCCTCAGAAATAGCATTTTGAAAGAATCAGTAGCCTATATATAACTGCAATAAGGAAAAAAAATAAATAAAAGCATATCTGTTCAGAAAAAGAAAGAACAAAACACAACAAAAGCCCTTTCCCTTTGACATTTAAACATTTGTTGTATGAAAACACTAAGATGGAACTGTACACATGCTTACATGAGCAGAAATATTCCTGTGAGCCTGGGGATTTATTTCAGACATATCTCAAATAGATACATGGAAAACAAGAAAGTAGAGGAGAAAAAAAAAATCTGATAAGTAGGGGAGTAGGAAAAATCAGGAAGAAAAAATAACATGATGCAGTGTAATCATAGCCCTGATCCCTCCTGGGCTAAACTGGCATGCTGATGGTGTATGCACTGCAGGGAACCCAGCTGATGTACTGAGATTACTGTTTCATCAAAGATGATATTGCATCTGATCTTTCAATTTGGCCAGTTGGCTTCAGGGACAACATTGTTAGTTTCCAAGCAAAGTTTTTTAACTTAAGTGAATATCTAAAACATGGATTTGATGGATGCAATTGATTTGAAAAGAAACTGGATACTTGCCTATGGTAGAGTTTATACTTTAGACCTTGTTTCCATTACCTCTCTCATGCATCAGTGCTGGAAAGTTTCCATTAAACTAGACCAACTCTGTTAATCACCTAGTCCAGAATGTCAGTTTTAGAAGCCAAAGTAAGGACTGACATTGCCATTTCTCTTCCTTTTCTTCCCCTTCCCTTTCTTCTCTTCTCTTCCTTCTTCTTATGCCTCCCCCCTCTTCCCCTGCTATTTCTCCTCTTTCTGTGAGCAGGGGGAAAGGAAACACAACACAGCACCTTCAGCTCTTTGGTCCGTAGCAGCCTCCACCTCTCATTTACAGGGCCTGGTACTTCAAAGGGAATGTCCGCATGCTTGCACGCTTTAAAAGGATCAGGCTTAACCTTAACCTGTCAAGTTGACAACTTCTCTTATAGGAAGCCTAGATGTATTATTCATCAAACGAGTCTGAGTGAACATCTTAACTTCTCATAAGTAGTGGTGTTACTAGTGTGATTATCAGTGCTATTGTTCAGTCTGCACACTAAACAAACAAATCCCTTCCTTTCTGTCTTCCTTTGCACAACTTGTGGTACAAATGCTGCACTCTGTAGCTCCTCATGTTTCCCATCCATTGACCTACACATCTCCTCCATCCTGCTCTTCTAAATCCAGGGATGTCTAGGTGATTTGGTATCTCAGAGTTAGGGCTGCTTGGCCTCTTCCAATAATTGATTCTTTTGTCCATCTTGATGTTTTTACTTGAATATTGCATCTGTAGTGTTTGATCGAATTCATCTTTATGCTTTGCCTCTTGAAAATCCTTCTGCAGTGAGCCCAAGATGTCCACATGTGTCAAAAGTATATAGAGTATTTAATGGTTTACAAAGATTTCAACATGACAGGATTTAGAGTCACCTCTCAGGGCTTATCTATATTAAGTTAATTAAGGTAGAAGACCTGCCTTAATTGTAGGCCATGTCATTCCATGGGCTGGTGTAAAAAGGACAGAATGGGGTAAGAACCATTCATCACACTCTGCTTCCTCACTTTGCTGAATGTGGTTGGCTATCTGGAGTTCCTGCTCACATGCCTTCCTTCCCCACCATCATGGACTGTAAGCTGTACTGTAAACGGAAATCAGTTTTGTCCCAGCAATAAAAAGTTTACTAAGACAGAGTTGGTACACAGTTGTACTTTGTCTTTTTCCATCATTCCTCAAGGGAAGACACGATTGGCTCAATTGTATTTAGTAATTGCCACATGATGCATTTAGCTTTAAATTATGGCTCCCGTGAGAAAAAGACTTTGGTGTGCATTTTCACATCTGGGACTTCAGACAACCGTGCAATAATCACATCCCCAATGTCCACATTCAGATGAGAAAATGGATTAAGTGATGTTGCAATGAATTTCTCCAATTCGTATTGGTTAAGAGAAAACTAAAACAGCAAGCATGGGTCGCAGAGCTGCCATGCGGTGCTCTGTCGAGACAGCAGCAGTGATTAGACTGGTGGCGTGGGAGGCTTGCTTGCTTGCATTTCAAGCAGTGTCTATGAAGTCCCACAAAGCACTCTTGCATTGTTTTTGTCCTTAATAGATTTTTTGGAGTCAAAGAAAGCAGCAATCCTTTGTTATTTTTTTTTTTTCAAATGTAGTGAACAGAGTAATGGACTGATGGATGCATTTGACTAAAAGTACTTTAATAGAGAACTGAAAATCAAAACCTCAAGGCTTGAATCCTAAGCCAACTTTCCTTCATTCATGAATAGATGCATGGTATGTTGTTGCTAAGGGTATTGCAACTTGCTTATAAGAATTTCAGACAAAATAGAAATATACATAGGTATACTCTATATATCAGCTGAAAACCCAAGACTGTATGACCAGTATGCCTTGTTTATTTAAATTTTACTATTCATGATGCATAAAGAACATATATGAAGAAACCCATTTCCAAACTGAAAATACACACCTCACCTCATCCCCCTGTACTTGTCACTAGCCTTAAAGCCTCAATATCTACTAGATGAGCCATGTCTAATTAGTGATGGAAATGGCATTTGTCTTGTGAATGCTTCTTTAAGCTCCAATTTGCTGCCAAAACCTCAGTCTCCACAGGTGGGGACTAAAGAAAAAGGACATTTTGCACCGGTTTCTTTTCAAACATAAAGTTTTCATCTCCACAGGAGCAATTAATTTTCCCTGTTTAAAGTGACAGAGAAAACCCTTATCTTTGCTTTTCATTCTAAGAGCTCTGGGACTCCTGTGTGAGAGCAAAGACGTGTTGATCTTTCTTCCTTCCCCGCTGGGCCAGATGAGTTGATTTCTGAACAAAATCTTCAGTATTCTATTAAGAAGTGAGTAATCTGGTTAGTTAACATTGAATGTCACAAGATATGAATAATGATACTAAAATTTTTATGAAGCCTTTCTGTTCAACATTTTCAAAGATACTATAAAGCCTCTCCTTCACAGTGCTAATATTGTCAAGCTTAGTCACTGCTATGGTTTGAACATTTCTGTCCCCCAGCTACAGAATTCATATGTTGAAATCCTAAGCCTCAAAATGATGGTAGTGGATGGTGGGACCTTGAGGAGGCAAGTAAATCACGAGAGAGTGGTTGTGATGAATGGTATTAGTGCCTTTACTAAAGAGATTACAGCAATATCCTTTCCCCCTCTTTTATGAAAGGACAGAGAGTTTCCATCCATGAATCAGATAGGGGGCCCTCACTGTGATCTTAGACTTCCCAGGCTCAGAACTTTGACAAGACAGTTTACTTCATTTGCAAAATGTATATTTCATGGTGCTTTGTTTTAGCTCAAATGTACTAAGATACTCCCTCTTTTTATGGGTCTAAGTTTATTTTTTTTTGTGTCTAATATAATAACAACTGAAAAATACAATTCAAAACTCTATGGTCTCTATGTTTTATAACATGATAGATTATAGGAGAAAGATGAGGATGTGGAAAAAGACCCAAGTGTAAGAGTCAAGTCTATTGCTTATTAACCCTGTGTATCATGTGTATCAATTTCCCTTTACCACCTACATTTTCTACTCTGTACAATGGGAACAATATTGTTTACCACCTGACAGAGTCATAGTAAGGTCAGCTTAGACAACTGAATAGGCACCTTGTTAATGGTAAGACCCACTGTCAATTATGTCTTAATAGAGAGACACAGTTTGTCAGCATTTCCCAATAAATTCTATTATGTCACAGATGTTATTTAGAAAAGGAAAAGAATTTAAAATACAATGTAGACAATAAAGATTTTCGAAAAAACAATAATACCATATTTTTCAACACCAGTTTACTTATGTAAAAAATGCAGTAAAAATCCTGCTATAAACATACACACACACACACACACACACACACACACACACACACGCACACACACATCCTGAGAATGATAACCAGTACACAATTAACATTAAATTACTGTTAGTTCCTTATCTTCACACAATTCAGAGACTCACTCAATCTGCTCCTGGTTTGAGTAAAGACCCTGGCCTTGTGAAGGGAGTATCAGAATGACAGCCTGGATTCCTGTCACAAAATCTGGGAAATAGGAGCTACCAGTTGAATGTTATATTGGCAAAAGTTGTAGAAATCATTCTATATGGTTAAAACCACAGGGGAAAGAAATGCCGAAATTCTTTGTATTTCCATTGGCCTAGGGATAATTTTCATTTATTTTTATAGGAGAATCTCTTTATATATATATTTAATTAGTTAGTTTATTTATGAGAAAGCAGGAGAGAGAATGGGTGCACAAAGGTATCCAGCCCCTGCAAACAAACTTAAGATGCATGTGCTACCTTGTGCATCTGGGTAGATGGGATCTCAGGAGTCAAACCTGGGCCCTAAGGTTTCACAGTCAAGTACTTAAGAGCTAAGCCATCTCTCCAGTCTGGGATAAGTTTTGAAACAGGAGTTTTCATGTTTCTTTTGTGTGTAATGTATGTATAGTATATTCCTATGTTTGTGAAGTTCAGAGTAGGATGTTGTACATCATCTATTACTTCTGGTGTTACTGTTGCTGTTGTTTGTTTATTTTCCTTTGGATAGTCCATTATTAAACCTGGAGCAGCTATTATTTTGCTTTTTGGTCTGTCCTGCTTACTACCAAGCAACAGCAATCCTATCTCTGACCACTGAGGGCTGTGGTTCTAGGCGTGTGTGGCCATGCCTAGATTTTTACACGGATGCTAGACATCAAAATCTGGTCTTCACGTTTTGTGGTAAGTGATCTTATTCACTGAGCCAGTTTCTCTGATGTATTTATGTTTGCTTTATAAATTAACCCATATAATGAATTATATTTATGCAATGGTCCCTAAATGTAAATAAACATGCACACATATAGTTAAATAAACTTGATGAATTAATCTCTATTTTTTTTTTTACTTTTGTCAATGCATGTTACTTTATAATCCATACATCCTATTATTATCATAAACAGGATTTTAGGACACACTGATTGATAGCAATCCAACTATTTAAAAATATCTTCTCAGGCTGGAGAGATGGCTTAGTGGTTAAGCGCTTGTGTGTGAAGCCTAAGGACCCTGGTTCGAGGCTCGATTCCCCAGGACCCACGTTAGCCAGATGAACAAGGGGAGCACGCGTCTGGAGTTCGTTTGCAGTGGCTGGAGGCCCTGGTGTGCCCATTCTCCCTCTCCCCTGCCCCTTTCACTCTTGATCTCTTTCATATAAATAAATTTAATTTTTTTTTAAAAAAATAAAAATATCTTCTCAAGGCTAGAGAGATGGTCTAGTGGTTAAGGTGGTTCCCTGAAAAGCCAAAGGACCCTGGTTTGATGCCCTAGGACCCACATAAGCCAGATGTACAAGGTGTCACATGCATCTGGAGTTCATTTGCAGTATGCCCATTCTCTCTCTCTCCCTCCTTTTCTCTCTCTTAAGTAAATAAATAAAATTAAAATAGTTTTTTAACAGCTCCTCATACTTTTGCCACTCCCTAAGATGTCCTTTTTCTGATAACTGGCGAAACTAACTGCTATTGCTGTTGAATTCAGAAAACAAAGCAGTCAAAACCGGGTCTGTGGGTTTAGAACATGAAAAATACAGAAGAGAAAATGATGCATTCTGTTCTTTCTTGGGTATTTTGTTAATGATTCCCAGAGGGAAAAAAAATAATTCTACTCCTCAATTTCTCTTCACCCTAAATGCTAAGAATCTTTTAATAGCAATAAAAGGATGGAATCTATCTTAAGCCTCCACACACACTGCTCATGGCAACTACTTCATCGGGCTTGGTCACAGTCACCATCAATGAGATCTAGGACTTACAAATGTGTCCACTACCTGGGACAAGCCCCGAGTTAAATCAGAACTCTGAACCTGGCCCCTGAGTGACAAATATGGCAGATTTTCATAGACATAGACAGTGTTAATGACGGTATTGTAATTGGAGTTCTTAATTTTCTTTCTCAGAAGAGCCTATAGAAAAAGAGCAGATGAGTGAGTGGTTGCAATCAGCATCAAGCCTTTTGGCTTTCTCTTTAGTGTCTGAGTTGCATCTGCTCGAGCAGTCTTGTTTCATTAATGTTTGATGGCCTAGAGCTACTGCCACAGTGTTAAAGACGCAGTGTTACCACAGCTTTGACATAGAAATTTGTTTTCTATGAGAACAAAATTAACAATTAAATGGGATATTGAATTCCTGGCTTTCCTCCAAATTTTTGGTCCTTATGTTCAAGGGCTGGATGAAAGGTAGCAATCAGAAAGGGGGTCACAAGGGGAGGGCGCTGCTAAGAAGTTGGTGGAGGTCAGGGAAATGGACTAAGGGGTCAAGGCTGGGCTCTTATATTACCTTAACTGTAGGCTTGACTTCCTCATCAACACTCTATTATCCACCATCAGGGATTGTTTACAGAGCATCAGATAAGATGAAGAATGAACTAAAATGGTTCCCTCATTCTGAAAGCATCCCAATAGCACTGGAATGCAGAATATAGAAGTTTTTTGGCATAAATGTTGGTTTAAGTTACTAAATATAAGACAGTGTAGCCAAGTCCAGTTTGAACTGGGCCAGTATTTTTGTCTCAGATATTGAAGTGTAGAATATTTAGATTCATGTTCTAAGGAGATGCTGTCTTTGATCCCATTGGCCATCAAGTTGTAATGCAAGAGATCGATCTAATCAGTGAAGGCGATGAGGGAGGCAGAGCTCAACCCTAAGGAAAGACAAGGACAGGTGGGAAGATCCTATCCCAATAACCTTGTTCATGATTAATGTTGGGACTCTGGGCCTATGAGGAAATTAGAGGGAATTTTGGAACCAGGGGATGGAGACAGAAAGTTGCAAGGATAGACAATACATAGTGATGATTCCGGAGCCTGGAGTTGATGCTACTGTGGACTCAGCTGTGATCAGAGCAGATGTCATTTATGTTTGCTCACTTCCCTTCAGTTGTCATGACCACCAATCAGTGGCAGAAACACTGAGAAAACAGACTCACAGTCCTCCCTCCACCCCAGCATGGATGTCAAGAGGACAGTGGGTGTTCATGCCTGTCATTTTTTTTAAGTGGATACTTCAAGTGTTTATACTTAATTATAAGAATCACTGTAAAGTATGTCACTAGTCCTGGGTATCAATCATACTCTTCCATATGTTGGGCAAGTAATATTCTTTCTGAAGGAAACTCAAATGGGCTCTTCTGAGGGATGGGAGCATGAAATGAGCTGACCTTTGAGAATGGAACTACTTGTCAAAAGACCCTTGGAAGCTATCATTCCTGAAGCCACTGGTAGAGGAACAGATACGTGACAAGACATGTGCCTCCCTCACAGAGGAGAGAGTTCTAGTACCTCCAAGTACAGTTATGCTTCTTCCTTCTTCTCTTAGGAGTCTCACACTGAACCTGGATACAGTAAACATTATTCACAGTTTGTAACTCTGCCATAGAAATGCACACAAAGGAGCCTGAGGGCCACTAATTCTTCATAGCTTAGGAACCTCCCTCTGGTCACTTCTTTAATGTATACAAAAAAAAATTATTCTAGGGTACGATCACTTCATAACATGTAGTATCTTCACCAAGTTGTTTCTTTCTCCTCACCTTCTTTCTTACTCTCCAGGAGCAAAGCAAAATAGCACAACCCTTCTACAGACACATTTCTATGTTATAAAGTAGAGACACTTGTACCACAATAATCCTGGTGTTCCCTTCTATTCCACGTTTATACTGAGGATACACAAAGAACATTGGAAAGACTATCTCTATCTCAGAGTGTACAATATCTCCCCCAATACACAAGAACTGGTTTTGGTATGGAGGTCCATAGCCCAGTGAGGCTGTCCACAAAAGCAGATCGCATGCTCTGAGACTAGGAGAGGACATGAGCACATGGGCTTGGGATTTGGCTTTTGTTCCAGAGCTGTACATGGAAAACTTCTGGGAAAATCAAGAAACATATCTGGCTTTGTACATCATCTGGTGTCTCTTGCAGGCATTCAGCTATGTCACCATCACACAAAAGAAGCCAAAGACAGTAAGCGAAAAAGTGAGTGTGTGGCTATATTCCAACAACTTTTCCATAGACAAACAGCCAGTGGGCCACGTTTGTCCTGCAGATCAGAGTTGCTTCCCAGCCATTTCAGAAGAAAACATTCTTGATACAGCTCAGTGCTGGTGGTCATAACCATTTTGATCTTTTTCCCTCCCCACTCATTTCTATCCTCTTTTATGTCCTTAATTTATTTTTATCTGTATTTCTTTAAAGTAAAGCTCCTGTTCCCCATATTCTACTTGTCTACACTGAAGATCTGTCCATGATTAGACTTTAAGGCACAATTTTAAATTTGTGTTTTCCTACAGTATGTCGTTATTTGAACACACTCAGTACATGTTAGCTAATAAACTCATTCACATCAGATACATTGTTCTTTTCCTGTGTCAGTTCCGCCCACAACTTCTACCTCAGCCAGGTCCTGGGAGTGTCTCCTTCCTTCTGTGTTTGGGTTTCTCAACACTGGGGTCTCTGAGAGGTCACTCAGAGTTTCTCCCAGTCTCTTGCATTTCACAGCAGCTCAGGGGCTATAGTGGGTGAATGAAGCAGCCCTGGACAGACGGGATAAACAGAGTTCAGGAGAGCCTGTCATGAAGGTCCTAGATGCCAGGGGCCTTTTCACATGGCTCAGCCCAGAGACACTGCCAAGTGTATGCCTGGTAGGAATCAACTTCCCTTCCACATCCTCGCCCCATTCACCATATTTTAACCCTCACTCCTTCTTCATGTTTTGCAAAACAATTGATTTGTAAATACACAGAACTTATGGGCTAACCATTTACTGACAAGTCAAGGCTGAGGTAAGTGTCTGAGTTCACAAGCCCATGGAGAAACAACTCCTCGAATGTTGAAAGAGCCAGGTAGAGCTGTGCAGGAGACATTCGTCAACCCCATATGGTCTTTCCTTGGGAAAGAACTGAGCTTGCTAAGTGTGCAGCCTCAGAAGCCTGATGTGATTTTGGCCTGTGAGGACATATAACGTGAGCCTGAACCCAGCTTCTCCTGGTCTCCTAAAGTAAGACAGTTCCTGTTACCACGCATCCATAGACTTCTAGTTAATTTCAATGATGTGCAAAACATCCATTTTTAATCTCGCCAAATCAATTACAAATGTTACCATTGTAATTATCTACGCAACTCCAGAAAACTAATTAATTCACAACCCTCACAATAAATTACACAGTTATTTGACTTCAGGTCCCAGGAATGTGTTTCGTGAGGAGGCTTGGAGGAATAATATTGCTCAGGCTGGCCAGGACCTATCACAGATATGTTTTCTTTGGCTCTTCTGTTTCTTTGTGGGTGTTTGTCAGAAGTGGCCACTGGCAGTGTCTGGGTTCAGAGTGGCAACTACATCATCTTTTGGTACGTTGGGGGAAGATGCCAAATGCCCATGGATCTGCTTTGTCCCTTTCCCCACAAAGCGAGACTTCACTTCACTTGGAAAACACAGAGTCAACAGACAGTAGAAAGCAGGCAGGTATGGGGAATGTTGAGAAAGGCGAGAGGCCTGGGTCTGGGCCACAAGGAGGCTGGGATAAGTAACTGGTTACCAGAGAACATAGAAAATGAGAGAGGAGAGGCCCTCAGAGAGGAAATGAAAGGACGACTTGTAACCTTTTGCGCCCTGCCCCACACCACAAACAGGCAGATTCTCAAAGCCTCGTGAGCGTCCATCCCAGACACCAACACACGTTTTTCCTTGAGCTAAGTGAGTCTGGAAAGGAGACTAAACTGATATCAGTAATAAAGTGGGAAATTATTTCATTTGCAGAGCTCATATCCTCAAGGTTGAAGACCCTTTACTGAAAACTACTATTCATGCAGAGTGTCATTCAAAATTGCTAATATAATTATCAGGACAAAGGAGAAACAGGGAAGCAAACTTGTCAACACTGCAAGTGTGAAAACCACAGATGCAAACATCTAGATATCATTATAAGTGCCAGTAGAGCCAGGGATTTCTCAGAGAAAAAAAAAAAAAAAAGGTTTTGGACATTCAGTAGAAGTAGGGAGTATCCTATGGGCAACTTAGGGATGGGGGGGGGGTGTTTTGTGTGTGTGTGTGTGTGTGTGTGTGTGTGTGTGTGTGTGTGTGCGCACAGATGGATAAAATGTGTTGGACAGAGTGTGAGCACAAGAGTACCCGCAAATGTGTGTATATGGAGTGCAGACATGAATCATTTGCATATGTGTGTTTGTAGTTATATGAGTACAGATACATACAATTTTGGCACTTGTTTGCTTGAATGTTTTCACATATCATAGGGTAGTGTTTGTGTGTATGTGTGTGTGTAGATATACATGTTTGTATGCATATGAGTGTCTATAAGTTACATGTGCAACATTTTGTGTGCATGTGTATATATTTTTTTGTACAAAGGTATGGCTGTATGTCTAGGCAGTATTTGCATTTGTGTTATTGTACATGGTCAGGAACACCAGTAGGTGTGGGTGGGTAAAGGTATGTGTGGGTGTGTGTTCATACCTGGGGGTATGCATGCATGTGCATAAACACACCGGATCAGATAAGACCCCTGACTTCTCTCCATCCTCCATCCTTACTTCCCACTTACTTTTCACTGTATGAGTCCTTCAAACTCACTATCCCCACCAGTAGGAGGGCCACACTGGGGAGAGGCAATGTGTTCTTCCTCTGCACGCCTAGCACCTGGCCCTGAACCTGGCTCTTAGCTGCGATGATTAAACATCTGCAGAGTGGAGAAATTGAACACTGTACTGATGAGTGTGGGAGTCTGGTTAGTGTGTGAGACAGGAAGTTCTCTTTTAAAAACAAAACAAAACATTATTTATTTATTTGAGAAAGAGCAAAAAAAAAAGGCATGCCAGGGCCTCCAGCCACTGCAAATGAACTCCAGATGCATGCGCCACCTTGTACATCTGGCTGACATGGGTCCTGAGGAATTGAACCAAAGTCCTTTGGCTTTGCAGGCAAGCACCTTAACTGCTAAGCCATCTCTTCAGCCCTGAAGCAGGCAGTTCTCATCTTACATGCTTCCTCACAAAGATGCTATGTTCCAGATTGCAAATTTGGAATGTCTGTTTTGCAACTCTTTTCTTTTTATGTTTATTTTCAAACAAAAATGCATTTCTTAAATTAGTGTGGAATCAAACATCAGATATAGAATAATCCTGAAGAAATTTGAAGAAGATCTTTTCCCCAAATCCCTTATGTTTGGAAAAAATCATACCTTGTGGAATACTCTCAATTTCTTTGAGTGAAAATTTCAACATTCTCCTGATGGGTCTCACTTTCTCACCTCATATCCATTTGGTTATCTGTTATTTTACTTTGGAAACTATTCAGGTACATAGTTGATATCTCCATCATAGCCAATACTTTATGAAAGCAATCTTGCTCTCTCGCCTGTAATACCATGAGAAATCACATGCCCCCCACCCCAACCCACTGACTCTCATTCCCTCAGCATGATGCTATCCTTGGGCCAAGGCCATTTTTCAATTGAAAAGTCTAACTGTATTTAATAAAAAAAAAAAGAAACTGATAATATCCAACTTTTCTCTGTACCTATAGAGATTGTCAACTGATCCTGTACTTCTCTGGTACATGTCTTTGTTGGCCCTTCATGAGAGAGAGTAGTTTCGTGGGAAGAATGTCCTGGCCATAGTATACTATTCAGCTTTCCATGGCTGTGACAAAATGCCTGACGTGGAAGGTTTATTTTGGAGTAGTTCATTCGTGGTTGCTTGGCCATGTTAAGTTGAGCCTATATCAAGGCAAAACATCATGACTGTAGTGTGTGGAGTAGATGTTTCAGTTCATTCGTAGTTGCCTGGCCCTGTTGAGTTGAGCCTACATCAAGGCAAAACATCATGGCTGGAGTGTGTGGCAAAAGAGACCTACTTAGCTTATGGTGTCAGGGATATAGAGCCAGAAGTGACTTGGATCTTATATACCCCGTCAAGGGCACCCTCTCCAGAACCTAACTTCCTTCCAATAGTCCATACTTCTTAAATGCCTTGCCAATTCCCAACAATGCCACAGGCTATACCAAGGTTTTAACACACATGGGCCTTTAAATGTATTTTATGTCCAAAATATAGCTTAGAAAAATAATCAAAGACTTTCTTTCCTGTAGATGTTATATTTTTAAAATTTCTTTTCTTTTCTTTATTTATTTGAAAAAAAACAGAGGCAGACACAGAGAGAGAATGGGCATGCAAGAGTCTCCAGCCACTGCAAACAAACTCCAGACACATGCACCACCTTGTGCATCTGGCTTATGTGGGTACTGCGGAATCGACCTGAGTTCTTAGTCTTCATAGGCAACTGCCTTAATTACTAAGCCTTCTCTCTAGCCCAGATGTTACTTTTTTAATGGATAACAAAATCCAGGCTTATGTCATTGAAATGCTTTACTCAACTCAAAGAATAAGACATATTTATATACACCTTTAATCCCTCTCTGTATTAGTGATTGCATGAAATCGTGTGTGATGTTAGAACACAATTTCTCCTGGTATAGAATTGTCCCTGAAAATTACCATTGGGTTTGGCCATACTAATTACTTTCTACATGGCTGTGGTAGTTTGAATGTATGGCCCCATAGACTCAGGAGTTTTAATTAAGCTGGAACTTGCACCTGGAGTCTATAGTGAGCAGATCTCTTTTGAGGAAGAGGTGTATCACTAGAAGTGTATCTGGTAGTCCAGTCGTAACGTGTGTAAAGAGAAGGCTGGAGCTCTGGCTGTGGTGTTTGTTGGTGCTGGCCCCTTTCTCTCTCTTTCTCTCTCCTGTGATGCATTCTGGAGTGAGCCAGCATCTTCTGCCATAATGGGACTTTCCCTGGATGCTCTAAGCCTGAAACAAACTATTTCCTCCCATAAACTGCTTCTGGTTGGGTGTTAGTCCAGTAACACAAAGGTAATTATAGCAGTGACCTTGAAAAAAAACCTCCTACCTTTAAAAAAAACTTTATTTTGGTCAGAAGAAAATTAGGTATATTAGTAGTAGTGATCTGGTAATGCAGTGAGATTTTTTGGAATTTAAATTACTTATAGATAGAAAACGTTAAATATTGTGATTGGTACTTACTATGTGTGCCATGTAGCCAAATCAGCATTGTGAGGCCAGCTCTTCAAGGATCAACATCTTGGTCCTTTGCAGAACTCTGTAAGTTGCAACACTCGAGAGGCATTTCCAAATAAGGAGGAGCCTTTTATAAAAACAAACAAACAAACAAACAAAAAACTGAATGAACCTGATAGGGACATCCCCTCTCCATTTTTTTAAGAAAAACGCATTTGCTATGAAAGTGTTAATAGATTTTTCTTATACTTGTATAAGTTCATATTTAGAGACTTCAACTTGAATGGTTATTGCCAGAGATGTGGATTCCATAAAGCATTTCCTCACGTTGTTGAGGATGTTTTTATTTATTTATTTTTGTCATTAGTCTGCCTCACTTCATTTTATGTGAAAATATTGGTAGTGCACGAAGTTTTAAATGACACATATAATTATATCCTCATTAATAGATGCCAAATATTATCATTTAATACATTGCTCCAATTAATTATGTTTTAAAATTGAACATCTAATTTTTAACAAGTTATATTTAAATAATTATGTCTGATGCTGATGAAATAGAGTGTGCTTTAGTTTCTTCTTTACGAATGCAGAAGAAAATGGCCTACAAAATTAAATACGACTTTTCTTTCCTTGACTATTCAGCTCCTCAGCTTCTGGCACCCTCTTCCTCAGCTCTGTGTCCCTCTTGGACCCCATGTAGCTTGTGCTTCCAGCACTTGGCAAGCCCTCACAGGTATGGCGCACACAGCAGTCTCCCATGATGCAGGCCTTCTACATGTGTTACCCTCCATCCCAGGGTGCCCTTTCCTCACTTATTTGGTTGAAACTTCCCTTCTTTTCCTTTCAGTTATCTTCTCCACATCTCTGTGATTTAGTCATTGATCCTATCTGCTGGACCCTGCTAGAATATTCTTTGTGCAATACTAGTACTGGCCTCTAAGCTTGTCTGACCTTCAATCCACTCCTGCATTCTTCTGTTTTATCAGGTAGCCTTAGCACCCAGCACATGGTGGATGAATGGCAGAGTCCATTTCTTTTTTGACTAACTCTACTTTTCACTAAATTAATGCCTATATAAACAAGCTAAAGAAAATTTGTAGACACATGATAAATGTTTGTTTAATGAGTGAACAGGCTAAATAAATGTATGGCTCTGAAAATTTTAGTGGGTTTTAGATTTATATGGTCTAAGCATACAGAATAATGAATTAGATCCCAAGTGCTTACATGTTCAAATCAAAAGTTAAAGACATAGTATAAAACAATACAATTGAGTTAAATGTGGTAATCTATTTAAAGAATCTAGCAAGTGCCTCTCAGAAGCTCTCAAATACAGTAGATGTGTTTTATTGGGAGTCTTATTGTTGTTATTGCTATGTTGCTCAGTAATTAGCAATTGAACAAAGCTACCTAATAGAACATATGCTACCAGATAATGATAAACATCTATTTAATAGTGCTGTCTTCATGTGTGTTAATGAAGGTTTTGAAATAAATTTAAATACATAACAGTTTAATTACATATAATGTATAAAAGAACTTTATACTCACATAGATAATGTTGTTTGTCATAATTCTTGCAGTGGACTATCAGTTTTGCCTGGAGATACTAGTGTACTTATTCTGGCAACTGCTGTGACGTTATTACCCATTACATTACATTTCGTTATAATATATTACATGGTATATTTTATCATTTGGCAATAAAGGACTACAACTCTTCTTCCAATGAAACTTATTTCTTGAGTCCCTGTGACAAACTTTTTGATTTCCTTACAATGCAGTACTCTGTTTCTCAGATATTATCATGATTATACCATTTTTACTAGTCCATTCAAGCTGTGCTTTTTAAAAACTGCATACATCAAACTGTTTCCTTGAAGATCAATAGTTATGTTTACAAGAAAATTGATTCTTTCTGTTAATTCTCCATTAATTAAATTACCTTAGAATTATATAAGAAATAAATTAAAATAGGTTTGTTGGGGTTAGAGAAGACAAGCATAGAAGTTTCTGATATCTTCCTCTCATAAGTCTTATAAAAAGACCAGATATTTTCACCAGCAGCCTATTGAACATAAGGGACCATCTCAAACATTTTGCATATTTTAAAATACTATATACTGATTTATTACATTTTTGTCATAAAGTAGTCATACTCTCAATAACATACAATATCTCATAAATATCTCATGGCTACCTTCATTCTTATTTCATTAACACAGTGATTTCTCCCAGGGATATTTATGTTGCCAATATTCTTGGAAACTTCTAACAATCATACAAGAACATTGTCAGGAAAACCATGTGTGATGGAATAGATAATTTATAAGTAAAACAATAGCTTTGTTACATCTAATGGGAATAGGCTAAAATATCCATAACACTGCCTTGCTCCAGAGTCAGTGTTAGATGGTAGCATAGCTGGATCTATGCTTTGGAACCAAGAGCCATCTGGTTTCCTTCCTGCAACTGAGATGAGAATTCATTGCTCTGTAAACTCCTCAGAATCCCCTGGTGTTTGGAAGGCAAGGAGATTTGATTTTGTTCTTACAACAAAAAGGCCTGTGTAAAGAATTCTTTTAGTCTGTAACAATAGCAGCACTAAATCCTTTTATCTGAAACCTGAGAGCTTGATAGAAACACAGAATTTGGAAGACAGTTCCCAAGATAAAATAGAGTCTTTAAATAGCATTGCTGATTTTCCTTTCTTATTTTTATTTTTTTTCATGTAGGCTCTCAAACATTGACCCCATCCTGCAAATTTTGGACACTTATCCATCTCTGCTTTCTCTTTTTTCCATCTTAACTGTAAACAGCTTGTTGTACTTCAAGCTACATTGTTATAGCTGTGAAGGAAGAAGTAAAATAGAACATAAAATAAAATAGACCATGAAGTAAAATAGAACACAAATATCTGCCTATGGCAAGTGAAATGGAATCTCATGTAAAATTGGCAATTAACTTGAAGTTTTTGCAAATGATCTCATAAAGCAATGTCCCAGACTAGTACTTGTCATTCTTGCAGTTTTAAAACTCTAGGAATGAATTTTCTTTAGCACTCTCATCCCTTCAATTCCTGTGTGTTCTCCAAGTAGAGAGCAGCAGAGATGTTTGTTTATCAATAATGGCAAGGCAGAGTGCATTTCTTTGTATATTTAAACATGAAAACTTTTTTTGTTATTTATAATTGTCATTTGTTTTCAACATTTTATGTGTATAAAACAAGGCATAAAATCTATGATACTTACAACCTAATACAAAACATGTCTCTGGAGCCAGCATGCCTGGTGAAGGCAACTATGAAAATGAGACCCAGCTTTCAAGGAGGTGAAAGGCATGGATTACACCAGCAAGTTGTTTTCTACCGTGGTATGCATACTCACACTCATGCATATGAATGCACACACACACACATGCACAACAAAAACCATAAACATGTCTTTGAGCTTAGTGGGAAATGAAGTTGAGTAATTGCAATAGATCCAGAGTAATTATTTCTAGCTTTCATGATAGGGACAGTTTTCATGGAGGAAGTGAACACTTGGGCTTGATCTTAAGGCTTGAGGGGAAGTTTCTGCTAACTGTATGGAAAAGGATTATATCCCATTTAGAGTCCATGTAAGAAAATCAATACCAAGGAGGGGCAAGACTGAATTACCATTGATAGAGGGATTATGTAAGAACATACATTGAGCATTCAAAGGAAGAAATAAGCAGAGAACAGACTTTGCAAGCTCAATTTTCTTGCCTAACATGTAATAGCAAGTCACTAAAATAGAAGATGATCATATAGTAAAACTCTATTGCGTTAAGGGATGATAAAGGTGACCAAGCTTTGAACTGCTCAGAGTATGTCAAGAATTCTTTGCTCATGCAGGTTATAAGATATTGATACTTGCATTTTAATTAAGCTGTTTAAGTTAAAATTTTGTTGTGAAAAAAAAAAGAATTACTAAAACAAACATAAACAATAGCATCAGTTTACCATTCTGCCCATAACCTATCAATGTATCATCTATCTGTCTTTATCACAGGTCAACCAGCTCTCTCTCTCTCTCTCTCTCTCTCTCTGTCTCTCGTTCTGTTAGTCAGTCATCTTGTGTTGCTATGAAAAAACACTCATGGTTCCAAAGGTTTCAGTCCACTGCTACATAGCCCATGGCTTTGGGCTGCAGCAAGGCAGCCTATCATGGCAGGAACATGTGACAAAGAAAGACATTCACCTGATGGTGATGAAGAAGCATAAGAAAGAGAGAGGGTCCCAGAGTCCTAATAAGTTCTTCAAGTTCATGCTTCCAGTGTCCTAACTTCCTAACTAGGCCCCACTTCCCAAACCTTCCACCCTCACACTGGAGCTGTGGCTCTGCAACCATACCTTCATTTCATAAGCTCTGGGGCATATTATAGATACAAAACTTAGCTCTCTACCTTGGTTGTTACTTTTAAATGCTTCCCCTCATTTAAGCTAGGCATTTCAGCACTAAAACTATAAGTACCATTTTATTTTTAATTTAACAGATTATGTAACCTTTTATGGCCACCCTCTTGTTCTTAAGCTCTGTGCCTCACTACTACTGTTGTTCAGGTTAATACCTGCCCCTCTGCTATTGCATTAGCATTCACCCAAGTTACTTTTTTATTATGTGCTCATGTTAAGTTACTATCTGCTAGTATATAGAGGCTTCCTGAGTTTAGTGAGGAGGAGGTGTTTGTGAAAATGAGATGCTGTCTGAATCCATGCTATTCAAATCCTCTGAGCACTGTCCCTATGGGTGATAATTTCCTTATATTGTATTCTACAATGGGTGTTCTATCCCCTGGCATTGTTCCATGCTCTTCACTGATGTATTTTTATTTTTTAACTAGAGATCATTCAGCAAGAGATAGGTATATCTCAGGGTACAGTGAAGTCTGTAACACTATTTACAATATCAAAGCACTTCCAAAGTTTTCCAGTTGAGCTAATATGAATAGATGGAATGAAAACATATACCCCCTCAGGATGTGTGGATAAGGAGTGTTCCACACACAGACACAGATTCATAACCATGTGTATAAATTCCAGCAAAAATTTAATTTGCTTTGCACTTACTTCAAGCCTTCTGGGGAAGGATGAGGGGATTAAAACAAAGAATAGGAAGTTAGAGTTACAATCTCTCACTACTCCTGGTGCCTTTGCATGCCAAGACATTGAAAGAGGAGTGCTTCTTTGGGGATCACTTGATAATGATGATGATAAATGACTTCAGTTTCTGGGGCCAGGAGTAAGAGGGAACAAGACAGACTATGTGTGGCCCATCCTGTGATTTTAGGCTTCACAGAGATATCCTCAACATCATCTGTTCTACAACCAGCCAGCCTAGGAGGACTGACTATAACACAATTAATATGGTCATCAGCCAAACACTTCAGGGCTACTTTATAACATGAGATTGAGGTGTCCAGTGGAAGCTAACTGTCCAAGGGCATGAAATTTTCCAAGCAACAATCAAACCCAACTAAAATACCTCAGAAATTCATATAAATATAGGGCTAGTAATCATGTCCCTACATTTTAAAGATACCATTAATGCTAATATTTAAACTGTTTATCCTTCATAAACTCTGTCTGCCAGAGTTGCATCTAAGGTTTGCCAAGCAATACTTTGCAGAGAGAAGATGGTTAACAAATGGTGCCAAATAGAGTTTTCTGGAGATGACAGGTAGTGTGGTGGTTCCTAATACAAGTCTTGTGGATTGTGCAGCCAGCATCTTGGGGCTGTCAATTGCCTTTGGACATTTATAGTGTTCTCTTTTACCCTTTGTTTTCTTAAGTGCACTCATGGCCTCCAGCTGTTTTTGAACTAGCATTTCTCCAGCAGTCAGTCTTCTTCCTTCCTGTACTATTCTTTGCATGATTCCCTTAAGCCACTGAGTCAATATTGTTAGTTACCTGAAATTTCTCCCTAAAAAGGAAACTCCAAAGAAGTGAAAAAAATGAACATTTCTATTATTTAATTTAAATTTATTTTTGAAGTAGAGTCTTATGTAGCCCATACTGGTCTTCCATGTAGTCAAGGATGACCTTGAACTCCTAACTCCCCTGCCTCCACCTTCCAAGTTTTACGATTACATACATGAATACAAAATGACTAGCACTTGTATAATGAAGGAAGTACAAAATGATGCTACATTCATTGCTTGGCTTCTTGGTCTATTGTGGTACAAGTACAAAATATATAAGTATTTGTAACATTAAGAGTTATATAGTGAATAAATGCAAAGTGGCACTTAAGGAGATGTGTATAAAATTAATGATGGTACCAATATGGCTATATACACATTGTGTCACATTGTGTACATAACTAAAAACAAATTATGAGTCAGAAAATAAATATACAAACTATCTTTTAACTTCTTCAACAGTTAGAACTCATACCTAGTTTTTACTTTTTTTTTTTTTTTTTTTTTTTTTTTTTTTGGTTTTTCAAGGTAGGTCTCACTCTGGCTCAGGCTGACCTGGAATTCACTATGTAGTCTCAGGGTGGCCTCGAACTCTCAGCAATCCTCCTACCTCTGCCTCTGAGTGCTGGGATTAAAGGCGTGCGCCACCACGGCTGGCTTAGTTTTTACATTTTTATAATTTGTTTTTCTTTACACTGAGAAATTACTCCTGAGCTTTCTTATTGCACAGCCCATTAAGGATATATGAGTTTATGTCTCATAATCATTTTTGTTTATTTGTGGTTTTGAAGCACAATCCTAATACAAAATTGGAATGGTGACATCACTTAGTGAATAAATTTTGAGTGAAAATTAAGCAAAATGTAAGTGGTTTCAGCAAATGTATACTTCTTCCCAGATGTTCTGGTTTCTTTTAGACAAGAAGAAAATACTCATTTGTACGTTTCAGAAAGGTAATGATGAATTTTGCAGGATTGTCATTCAGCTAGACACAACCACAGTTTGAATGTTCCATGTCGTTCTTGACCCATTGAAACTTATATTGTACCATGTGTTCCATTGCTCCAGGGACTGTTATCAAGTGGTAACAGGTCTTAGCTGCATTCAGCTATACTGTTGTTTTCTAGCAATGACCAGTTAAAACAGCAGCTGGAACCATTCAACAAGAACACACAATGAACATAGTAGAAATCAGGCTTGGAAATGGTTGTCTTGTGCATACTGTAACAATGACATGAATAACACCACCATCATTCATCTGTTTTTCTTATTTATATTATAATAAGAATTAAAATATTTAAATACTATGTTATATTTTATTTATGCATGTATTTATTTGAGTTGAGAGAGAGAAAGAGAGAGAGATGAATAGTACGCCACCTCTTGCCACCACAAGCACACTTCACATCTACGTGCATTTTGTGCACCTGGCTTTAGATGTGTGTTAGGGAATCAAAATCTGATTGGCAGACTTGGCAAGCAAATGTCTGTAACCACTGAGAAATCTCTCCATCTCCTCATTTCAAAAGTAACAAATTGGTTTTGCAGCCTTGGTTCATGTGGGTTGTGGCCACCACACCCCCTAACTGGAGACCTATTACAGGGTAGTATGTGAATATCACCACGGATTAATTTGTTTCCTTGGTCCTTTAGCTGTAGAGCACAGGCAACCGTGCTCACCAAACTCAGCTCTGTTTTTACCACGCAGTGAGGTTAAGGCAAAGAATTGAGCAAATACAAGTGGTTTGGCTAGGTGGAGCCCATGAACTATATGACTAAAATGTACATGGCTGAAGCCTCAGTATACTGCTCGCTATGGCAAAGCCTTCCCTCACTCTATTAACCGCCCTACTCCAGGAACCAGTAAAAGGAATCTTTTCCTTCAGGCTACTGAGGTCAACCTGTGTTCATATATGTTATGAAAAGCTCATACTGGAAAAGGGATGGAGAGCTTTCCTAAAAAACCTCATGTACAATCTCGCCTTATCCTCCCACTCTTTTACTTTCATGTTTTTTTATCACCAGCTTATTCTCTTTTGTTCCCTTCTTCCTTACTTCTCTGTTTCGGTTTTGGTGGAACATTTGACCCACAACACCCAAGACCATTCTGAGTACAGTGGTTCAATTCTAACAAGGACATTTATTTTCATGACATTTTATGTGAGTGCCAATGAATTTTTCCTAGACTGTAAGGTTACATACAATAGAGTCAGTGACTTAGAGTTTTCCTAATATTTCATCCCAGATATCTTTCCAGCAAGGTACGCTGTCTCCATAGACATACATTGGTTGAATAACGAATTACAGGACTGCCTGGGCTTATGTGGTTATCATGTATCTTCTAAACCATTTGTAGGTTTAAGGTATTGAAATGTCTGAACTTCTAAGGCATCTGTTTTTCTTAGTTTAAAATAGGACTTATAATAGCTACTCTCACACTTGCTTGTTTATATTTCATTGAAATGAGAATAACACAATAGGTGACCAGCAATGTTTGCTCCTCATCTATTCCTTATAACAACTAGAGCTTTTTAATTTTTTTTTAATTTCCTGTGCATAGGAAGTGTGTTATTACTGGAGTTAACTAAAAACAAACAGACAGACAAAAAAGGGAGGAAATAATAAATTATACTCTCTCTTGAATCTGTAGAAACAGTGGCAGACTTGGTGAAGGTGAGAGGAACCTGATAAACACAATACGTAGGGAGCCATGCTAATTGTCTTGGGTGATGACAGTGAGATGCTCAGAGTGGGAAGAACCAGAATTGCTTTAGGTGTTTCCAAGCTGTTTACTAAGCTGCTAATGCCCCTAGGAGCAAGCACCACATTCACACTGCCTTGTTCCTGAAAATAATAAATAAATAGTGAGTAAAGGAAGGATTGTGTAATGTGGGCAAACTGTCCAAATACTCCCCAGACCCCAAACTCAGCCTCCCAGGGAATGAGAGCTACAGAGCTGCATTTCATTAGAAAGAAATGTCCTCTGGGGCTCAGCTTTTTCAGAAGGGAGATGGGTGATAGACAGCTGGGGAGAGCATGTTGGGTAAATATGAGTGTCTAGAATTTTAAAAGTGTTCCCCTCTTGCCTCTCAGTAGGTGGTTACCTCTCAAGGCCTGGCACTCGCCCAACTCATGAGCGTTACCTCAGCATTTAAAGAGAAAACAAGTGCAAAAGGAATCCACAGTGCTGCTTTTTAAGCAGCATCAACATCAAGGAATGCCACAGGCTGGGTTTTCTTCACCCTGTTAGCATGCAAAATTATTTTTGCAGTATAGAAAGCTATCTTTTCCCAACCAAGAAAACAAACAAAACAAAAAAGCAGAACTAATTAAGATCGTCATATCTCAATAAATATGCAAATGAAAAATCAAAACAAAGAAATTATATTTATCACATCATAAAGTTGCAAATTGCTGTACAGGCTGGCTTGGAAGAATTGCAAGGGATAGAGAGTTCTTAATGGCTTTTCTTAGAGACTGTGTTTGAAGTTGCATCTATAGGTTGATATTCGAGGGTGAAGATGATGAGCTTGCCAAAATAAAATTCTTTCTATACTTTCTCTAATTGCTATGGAGAGGAAAGGAAGGTGAAATTTAGTTGAGTAAATATGTAAGAGGATTTAAAGTTCATTTCTATTTATTTCATTTTTAAAAGATAAATTTCCATTTTACAATGAAGTTGAGGCTCATGGATTCAACCCCCCAATTAACTGGTCACAAATTTATATCTTGTTTTTCGTTTACATTTTTCTCTTGTGCCACAAGACTCAACTCAAAGTAACTTTTGGATGAGTACCTACAAGACATGAAAGCATCCACGTGAAAAGGAAGAAATTAGAACAACCTGTGGATGTTTGCTTCTCAGAATTTCTACATCACGCTATTAAGGTGTACTCTATCCTTTTGAATGAACCACAGTTTGATGTCTGTATCATGCTATATCCCTTCAGTTATATTAGCTCATGCTACTACACTCTTTTTGAAAAGTTAATTAATTAACTAATTAATTAATTTGAGAGAGACAGAGAAAGTGTGAGTATGGGCACCCCAAGGCTGCTAGCTTCTGCAAATAAAATCTAGACATCTAGACACATGTCTCACTTTGTGCATATGGCTCTACCTGGGAACTGGGAAATCAAACCCAGGGTGTCAGGCTTTGTAACCAACCACCTTTAATTGCTGAACAATATCTCCAAACCTTACATTCGTGTTTAATTTAATATCTTCAAATAGGAAGATAGAAGGGGAGACAAGAAAGAGTATGGCTGGCATTTTAATATTGCTGAAATTATTGTAGTCCTTTCTTTCCACACATGTTTCATATTGAGGGATGGGAATATAGGAAGCTATAGGAAGATCCACCCCTAATAACTTTGGTTTGCTCTGAGACAAGGTTTTTTTTTTTGGTTGTTGTTTTGTTTTTCTCTAGACGTTGGGGTTATGTTATGGTTTTAGTCTGCTAGACAAACCACAGGGTAAGACAACTTAAGAGGATGAGGAGTTATTTAGAATGAGCAAATAACTAATGAGATGGGACAATCTGGTGCCTTTGAGGTACTTCCTCCCTGCACCATTAACAGTATTAGTCAAGTCAGCACACATAGAATACCACAGACAGGCATCAGCAAAATGAAAAGTGACATGTTGAAGTGTAGTCAAAGTAAGTACTTCAGCAAGTGAATGGAAGGAGAGGCTTACCAATGTTCTCAGGGAGGGCTTCAAACCAGTAAGGTAATAGGGATTGGTCTTTCACACGGGTAGAACTTGCAGAGATGTCAAGGATGACTTTATTGCACATTCTCAAATTTGAGTAATGCTGCTTAAAGGAAATAAGATATTGTGAATAGTAGGAGGAGGCTCTGCAGATATCTGACCTCCCGACAATGACATCTGCCATCTATACTTACACACCCCTTCTACCTTTCCTTGTTCCTGTGACTCTCTTCCTTCTTCCTTTCCTTTCTCTTTGCAATTTAATATTTATTTGCTCTCTGATTTTCCTCCTTTTATTCTTATACATTTTTTATCCTTTATCTCCTTGCATTTCCATTTTGATTTCATAGTTTTGGTGAAGGACATTTGGATAAGATTTCATATAGCCCAGGCTGCCTTCAAGCTCACTGTGTATTCAAGGATGATCTTGAACTTATAATTCTTTGCCTCTTCCTCTTAGGTGCTGGGATTCTAGGCATATCATGCCTGCCTTGCTATTTATATTAAAACAATTTTAACCTTCTTTTCCATACTTTAAAATTGATCATTTTAGGCTTTAAGAGACATTCAGAAATTGTTGATAAATAGATTCATTCTATATCTTCTGCTAGCCCTTTTCCCATCATTAAAATAGAAGCACCATCATATAAATAGGAAGCAATTTTCTAGTCTACCAAAAGGGTTGATATTTAAAATGTATCTTTGCCAACATATCTGAGGAATAACACCTTAGGATGTCTTTTAGCTTCCATTTACACACAAATAAACACACATGTACACACAAACACATATGACCATGCACATACACACAAATGAGTTTTGACAATTTAATCTCTTTTTTGTAGGTTCAATGTCATCTTTACAGAACTAAATTTTATAATATCTTTTTCAGGATAGTCTTAGTATGTAAAAATTTATTGATTCTTTGGTGAAAAGGGTAGATTTTTGTTTGTTTTAGGTGCTTTCTTGGAATTCACTTATAGCATCTTCAAGAAATGCATGTTGATTTCTCTGTCTAGCTTATCTTTATTATCACTATCTTATAATGCTATATCATATAATTTACATTATAATTATACTTTTTAAAAGTAAACTTTGTGGGATGCGGAGATTGCTCAGTGGTTAATGTGCTTGCCTACAAAGCCTAACAACATGGGTTTGGTTCCCCAGTACCACGTAAAGCCAGATGCACAAAGTGATGCATACAACTGGAGTTCATTTGCAGTGGTAGGAGGCCATGGCACACACATTTTCTCTCTCTCTCTTTCTCTTTCTCTTTTCCTCCCCTCCCTCTCCCTCTGTCTCTCCTTGCAAATAAGTAAATAAAATATTTTTTTTAAAAGTCAACTTTATAATTTAGAACAATTTTAAACTTGTATAAAAGGATACCACAGTGATACCAATTAATTTGAGAGGCCAGAGTGCTTCCTGAAACTCCAAGTCCTAAATTTGTGTGTATTAATTAACTAACAAATTGACAATCCTGACTAAACAAAATTATTTTTAATTTACCACATTTTATTCAAATATCACAGAGAAGGGAAGTTAAAGGGGAGGAGAAGGGAAGTTCACCATGTAGCACAGGAGTCCATGTAAACAAACAGGGACCTTAAATTATGAGAAGGGATTTTTCTAAAGAGATTTGTCAACATGCCTCTGCAGCAGACTGTATTCTGAAACCCCCATGAGGTTTTCAAACACCAACACACCACTTTAAAACAAAACACATTTTTTTATTTATTAATTTGCAAAGAGAGATAGAGAGAGAAGGGGAGAGAGAGACAGATAAAGAGAAGGAGAGAAAGAGAGATAATAGGCATGTCAGGACCTCTGGCCATGCAAGATAGATGAGCCACTTTGTTCATCAGCCTTTATATGGGTACTGGAAAATCAAACCTAGGGCACCAAACTTTGCAAGAAAGTGCCTTTTACCACTGGGCTATCTCCCAGCTACCTACTTGCCACTTTTATGTGTGTTTCTGATGAGAATCTCCGGGGTAAACAATATAACTCTGAACTCCAAATCTTCAACATAATCTATATTGCCTTTTTTCTTTTGTTGAGTCTTTCTGCTTCTTATCAATTGACTTTTTTTTGTTTTCCTACCTATTGTATGTCTAACTTTACTTTCCTATAGTTGAAGCTTTACTTTTTGTATTCATTTTTGAACTAAGTGTGGATTTTATGACATTTTGTATGCTGTCCAGTTTTATAACATTGATATTCTGTTCCATATATTCTTTTCTGTATAGTTTTACCTTTATATTTAACACAGAGGTGTGCTCATCAGAATATCAAAATAGTTTTTTATAGAAGTGGTGTATTTACAGTGATAACTGTTAATTTCTTCTTACAAACCTACATAATTTCTCAGATTGTGCCTAACCAGTTCATATACTCTAATTGTTCTAATTGTGTTACAAATAAGACATTTTCTTTTTACATTAATGTTTTAACTAGCTAGTGGTCAAAACCCAAAACTGTATGTGTGTGTGTGTGTGTGTGTGTGTATGTTCCAATAGCCATTTAAAACAGCAATTATTGCTTCTAAAATAGTCTTTGATTTTCTGTCATCATTGGGTCACATGTCCATTTAATCCAAAATGATGATATATAATTCTTTTTCTATATTTAAGCACTCCAATTTTACTTTAGAGATTATATTAAACTTAACATTCAGAAAACAATAATAATTATTGCTGCTATTTTACAAGAGAATCCTGATATTGAATTTAAGCAAAATACTTGTGATCTGTCACAATTGTTACATTACATATGAAAATGACAACTGGTTTTTGATTGTATTAAATGTCTACTTTAATTGTAGGAAACTGACAAATTCACAAGATTTTTTTTTTTCTGGCTGATGCTTTCCATCATTTTTGGTGTAGAAAAGCCCATATAGTCCTGGATTCTTTTTTCTACAACACAATAAACTGATTCATCATTTTCACTTACATTATCTCTTTTTAATTTTTTTTCTTTTCACAATTTTTATTAACATTTTTCATGAGTATAAAAAATATCCCATGGTAATACCCTCCATCCCCCCCCACCTGCATTTTCCCCTTTGAAATTCCATTCTCCATCATATTACCTCCCCATCTCAATCATTGTACTTACATATCTCTTTATTTCATATGACATCCTTCCCACAGTTTACTTTTGCTTGTTCCCCCTACCCCAGGTTTTCTCAAGATTTAGGCTCTTTAGGCAATGGTTTTCACCCATAGGGATTTGTGACAGTGTCTGAAAATATATCTGGTTGTCATCTGGGGTGGAAGGAGGCTGCAAGATTAGCATCTAGTGTATAGCGGCTCATGCGTGTCAGTCATTGTCCAGTGTCAGGAAACATGACAACCCCTATGATAAAGAATGATTCTTGCTGAGGCTGGAAGCCCTGCCACAGAGGACAGAGAATGAACTTCATTCCCTAGGCTAATTTACCTACAGGCCAGTACTGGAAATCAGCAGACCAGTGACTTTTACAGGTGTATTACACATTTTTAGTATGAGGAAGATATCAGGATGATATAATTGGATTGAGCAGTTAAATATTATCTGAGTTGGACTTTAAACAGTAAATTGGATTTCTATTGATAGGAGTGGAGAAAGGTCAGAGAGAAAGATGGGACGGTCATGCTAGATAAAAAAAGACAAAACAAACCTTTCCTGTAACAGGATAAAAGAATTAATTACACATCACAACATAAGATGAATCATGTTATAACGCTAATTATTATAGAACAGTAGCAGTGGGAGGCCAAGGAGGGCTATTGAGGAAACTACTAATATATCCAAAGAAAGCCTGAAGTTTAATTGTTCATGTTTTGTCTCTTCTTTCCTAATGCACTTAAGAACTTTGCATGACATTTGTATAGACATTGTCTTGTTAAACCTTAAAACACCCTGTATGGAAATATAATTGTCCTTTCATATCTATGGAGTCTACATCCTCGATTCAATCAAAAGTAAATTTAAAATAACTAAAGTTGTACCTGAACTGAATATATGCACTTCAGTATATGCTTATTATTATTCCCTAAGAAACATGCTGTAACTATGAGTTACATAAAATTTACATGCTACTAATGGTTATATAGGAGCTAGAATGATTTAAGGGCCAAAGAAATGGCTTAGAGGTTATGACACTTGCCTGTGAAGCCTGAGGACCCAGGCTGGATTCTCTAGGTCCCAAGTAAGCCAGATGCACATGGTGACACGTGTCTGGAATTTGTTTGCAATGGCTAGAGGACCTGGCGTTCCTATTCTCAATCTCTCTTCTGTCATAAATAAATAAATAAATAAATAAATAAATAAATAAATAATAAAAATTAAATAAATAAAATGATTTAAATTATATGCAAGGATATGCACAGATTTTTTTTTTTACAAATATAGAGAATAGAGATTTTGATAGCTGCAGTGAGTCACAGATAAGAGGAATGATTTTATTAGGATTTTTACCCTACATATCTAGAAACTGACTTTGAATCTGACAGGAAAGCCTTTAAAGTATTTGATATCTTGCTCAGAGCTGTGAGCTGTTGAGGGAGAGAGTCAATATTTAGGACACAAAATAGATGTTTTTATCATTGCATATGTAGCCACCTTCAGGTGATAGTTACCAATATCACCAGTTATTTAAACATAAATAATTAGGAGAAAGTCAAAAGATAGTATTAAAAGAGGTTATTTCTAATTTACAATACCATGAATTATTTTTTTTAAATATTTTATTTACTTATTTGTGAGTGAGACAAAGAGACAAAGAGGGAGAGACAGAGAGAGAGGGAGAAAGAGAGGTAGAATGAATGGGCACACCAGGGTCTCCAGCCACTACAAATTAACTCCAGCCACATGTGCCACCTGGTGCATATTGCTTATTTGGGTACTGGGGAAATCAAACCTTGGTCTTCAGGCTTCACAAGCAAGCATCTTAACCCTATGCCATCTCTCTAGCCCAGTCAACTGACTGAATGAAATCATTCTACCACTCTGAAAAACTGTCAGAATCATCAGTCTGTGGGACTCACACAAATCTATATTTACTAGAATTGTTTTGAAAACTTACATGATGCATTAACTTTATCAAGGCCTACTTTGAATATTTTTCTCAATTTTAGGTTATTTTGAATGTATTTATGTGCAGGATAAATGAGATCTTGAACTTTTTCACTTGCAGCAATTATATAAATATTTTAATTTTTATATACAGCCAATTATATCTTAAAATTGGTCCATTTGCCAGTTATCTGGGTCATAAAACACATTATCTTCATAGCAAATAAAATAAGGAAAACAACAAAAAACATGAAAAACCATAGAACGAAAATCTATTTAGACCTTTTCAATTAATTAAGTTGTGGGTATTGACAAATAGTCAAAATTTCAGAATGAATCTGACATACAAAATCCAAATCAAGTAATATATGTCTTCATTGATATTCTGTGCCCAAGTAGAATCAAAGCTGTTTTTCTCTTTGAAGAAATAAAATTCATTAATTCTTAATTAATCATTTATTTTATAATGCCTACCAAGCTTCAACTTCTTGCTAGTCCTTGAGTGGGGCTGTAAGACCACTCCTAGATGATGAATTGCTGGCAATGTGGACCCATTAATATTAATGCAATAATGGAAACATGCCCAAGGAATACCAATATGGGGTGACTGTTCAGATAAGGAAGCAGAAAGATGAACCACTGCATCCATCTGATTCTGAGAGTGAGGTGTATTTGGTGACAACTCTCATAGCAAGTTCAAGCCATATACATTAGAAGCAGGCCAGCCCATTCTAGAACTGCCTTCAGATCGAGTCTGATACATGTGGGACACATGAATGAGCAGGGAAACTTGAGATTCAAAATTCCAGAGGCCCCCCTATGACATTACAACTCATAATGTGCATGTCCATTGTTGAAGCTGTAGGGGCAAAGGGAAAAATAGAATAAAATATGGAAAAGAGCTTATGGGCTGAAGCATTAGAAAGCTACAATAGAAGATAGGGCAAGTGGAGAGGAAACATTCAAGAGAATCTACACACACAAAAGGAGGATAATTTAATAGCTGGCTTGATGTGGACAATGAGGGAAGTGGAGAGGTCTAGTACCATGTGCCAGTCCTTAATGCACCAAAGTGAGTAGGTTTTTACATGAGGATGGAAGACTGTACAGAGGTAATTGTGCTGAAGAATTTTCTTGTAGGTTGAATTGGGGGAGATGGTGGAGATACCAGCCAGGTGGCTAGAAGTCCTGTTCTGAAGTTTGGGAATGTTAAGTCATCCCTGGATAACTAAACTCTAAATATTAGTTATGGAAAATCAGATGGTGCATTATTTAGCTTTTGTAAAGTCTTAACTTTTGCCTTTTCTTTTGATGTTTTAATTCTTTGAGATGCACAGCCTTTGTAATTATTATAGATTCTGAGAAAGTTGTAAAGGCAGTACAAAGACTTCTTTATGCTTTCCCCAGAGGTAACATCTTAAGTAAGCTAAAAACATCAAAGCCAGGAAGCTGACATCGGTATAAAGCATGTTTATAGTTTTACACTTCTGTGTCAGGCATGTAGATTTGTGTAACTTCTACCATAACTAACATACCTCAAGTCAGTCTTTCCTGCATTCAATTACTTTTCAATTTTTGTCAAAAAAAGGTTCACCTGTTTTTGTGAGTGTATTTTTCTGTTTTCTGCCCTCTATAGATCTAGGTGTTTGTCCTGCTATAAATTCTTTTGAGTGCTATTGCTCTGTTAATCTTGAAGCTTCATGATCAATGGTTGAGATTATAGTTCTTGTAGTAGATGGTTTGTCTAGTATGTATGAAGTGCTGGGTCTGCTCCCCTAGCACTATCTAAAACCAAAATTGGTGGTACATGACTGTAATACCAGCATGCTTGGCTGCATAGTTTGTGATCAGTGTGAGCTGCATGATGACCCTGTCTAAAAAAAAAACATACGAAAGGGCTGGAGAGATGGCTTAGCGGTTAAGCGCTTGCCTGTGAAGCCTAAGGACCCTGGTTCGAGGCTGGATTCCCCAGGACCCACTTTAGCCAGATGCACAAGGGGGTGCACGCGTCTGGAGTTCGTTTGCAGTGGCTGGAGGCCCTGGCGTGCCCATTCTCTCCCTCTCCCTCTCCCTCTCCCTCTCCCTCTCCCTCTCCCTCTCCCTCTCCCTCTCCCTCTCCCTCTCCCTCTCCCTCTCCCTCTCCCTCTCCCTCTCCCTCTCCCTCTCCCTCTCCCTCTCCCTCTCCCTCTTCCTTTCTTTCTCTCTCTCTCTCTCTCTCTCTTTGCCTCTTTCTCTCTGTCTGTTGCTCTCAAGTAAGTAAATAAAAATAAATGAAAAAATAATTTTAAGAAGACCATAAAAAAGAAGAATGAAATAGAAAGTGCGGAGATTAAGTGACCATTCCTACTTTAGTTTTGTTTTCAGTATCATTTTAACTATTTTTTTTATAATTTTCCTTCCCACATAAATTTCAGAATAGTCTTTAAAAGATCAAACATCTTTTTGATATTCTAAGAATGATTGAGTTAGACTACAATATCATTTTTGGACCAATTGCAGTCTTTGCTATTTTGATTTCTCAAAATCTTTCTTTTTTTTCTTTTGGTTTTTCGAGGTAGGGTTTCACTCTAGCTCAGGCTGACCTGGAATTTACTATGTAATCTCAGGGTGGCCTCGAACTCATGGCAATCCTCTTACCTCTACCTCTCGAGTACTGGGATTAAAGGCATGCACCACCATGCCCGGCTCAAAATCTTTTTTTAAATCATTTATTTAGATTTTTTTTTTTCATTCTGTGGCCAGCTTCTTATAGCTTTTAGCAAATAAGTCTGATATGTATTTTGTTAACTAAAACTCAAGCACTTCATTTCAGTTAGTAATTATAAATTTTAAGTCATTATAACAGATTTATTCTTATTAAATAAAAATATATCATTTTATATTTGCATTTTGATCTCATAATCTGAAATTATCTGACCTCACTTATGGCTCTAGGAGAGGTTAAGTCTTTAGTTGTCTTTTGTATATCCCACATAGTAGCAGTTTCATTAATTGCTTTTTTATCTGTGTGTCTTTTATTCTTCTTCTCTTGCCTTATTAGCTAAGACTTTGGATTTGATAACAATGATACAAAGATATATTTTTCTTCCTCTTAATTGTTGAAGAAAAGCATGATCTTTCTCTGTTATATATTGCATTAACCATTGGCTTTGTTGATGTTCTTTATCTATTTGAAGAGCTCTTGTTATTCTTTTTTTATTAATAATGATTATAGCACATTGTCAAATTATTTTTAGCATAAATTTATATGACCTTGTTTTTCTTAATTACTAGCCGTTAGTTCAATGTATTATATTTGTGGATATTCTCATGTCTTTCTCAATTTCTTTCTTTGGGGTTTTCTTTGTAGAGAGCTTTCTCTTCTTTAGATAGGGCTATTTATAGATGTTTAATTTTGTGGTTATCATAAATGGGACTATTTCCCTTTTTTCCTTCTCAGGATATTTATTTGTAATCATCATATGAGATAGTTATTGACTTTTGTGTGTTACTTTTATATCCTGCCACTTTTTCTGAAAGAGGTTTTCAGATTTAGGAGTGCGTTTTTAGCAGAGATTTTAAGGACTCTAAGGTACAGAATCTGCCAATAAGCCTAGTTAGACTTCTTCCTTTATGATTTTTATCTCTTTTATTTCTTTTTCTTGAAAAGATAAAGACTTCAGCTATTATGGTAAATACCAGTGTATGTGGGTTAAGGGTGGACACCATTGTCTTATGCCAGATCTTTGTGGGAATATTTCAAAGCTTTTCCCTTTTAATGTAAAATTGGTTTTAGGTTTGTCATATATAGGCTTTATTGCACTGAGATATGATATCTCCAACTTTAATCTTGCCAACATTTTTATTATGAAGTGATGATATATCAAAATATTTTCTGTATTTGTTGATATTATGTGATTCCTGTCTTGAAGTCCACTTATATGATATATTATGTTTATTTATTTCTATATGTTGAATCATTTTTC
This sequence comes from Jaculus jaculus, assembly GCF_020740685.1. NCBI lineage: Eukaryota > Metazoa > Chordata > Mammalia > Rodentia > Dipodidae > Jaculus > Jaculus jaculus. The sequence goes on from NC_059104.1 coordinate 145,797,016, forward strand.
TATCCCTGGAAAGACATCAACTTGATGGATGCAATTAATATTTTTATGTATTCTTGAACTTTGAGAATTTTCACCTGCTGTTCCATGAGGGAGATGGGTCTACAAATTTATGTTTTATATTATTTTATTTTCTGTCTTCATCTAGCTATGATATTGGTGCAATGATGGATTTGTAGAATGAGCTAGGGAGCATTCTCTCCTTTTTAATTTTATTAAATATCTTGAGAAGCAATGGATTCAGATCTTTTATAAAGGTTTGGTGGAATTCAACAGTGAATGTCTCTGAACTTGGACTTTTTTGGTTGGGAATTTTAAAAAAAATTGTATATTTATGAGAGAGAAAAGGAGGGGAAGAGAAAGCAAGCCACCTCTCCAGTCCTTGGTTGGGAAATTTTGAATTATACCTTCAATCTCATTACTTAGTATAGCTCTATTTAAATGATTTATCTCTTCTAGTTTAACTTCTGGGTTTAACTTTTGTAGGTCATATGTATCAAGAAATTCATCCATTTCATATACATTTTACAGTTTGTTAAAAGTCAGATTTTGAAATATGTCCTTATGATTCCTTCAGTTTCATTGGAGTCTACTTTATCTCTTGTTCATCCCTAATATTATTGATTGGGTTTTCTATTTATTTCTTTTGCTTAGATTTGCTATGGTTCTATCCATCATGCTTATCTGTTTGAAGAATCAATTCTTTATTTCATGATTTTTAAAATTTATTGTCACTTTCATTGATTAATTAATTCATTGATTTCTTCCCTGATCTTTGATTTTTTTCACTCTGGAACTTTTGGTTTATGGTAATTCTTCTTTTTACAATGCCTCCAGATTGATTATTAAGTTATTGATTTGGGATCTCTATATATTTTTTCTTCATGTTTTCTTGAGGTAAGGTCTTACTTTATAGCTTAGACTATAAAGTAAGTTTATTCAGCTTCCATATTTGCTGATTTGCATGATTTGTATATTATATCTTTAGTATCTTAAAATTAAACTATCTTTATTTACATTACTAGAATGTACAGGCATTATATTTATGTCATCAATAATGGACAAACCCTTGAAAAATAAGTATACTTTTGAAGAAGCTTTTACAGAGGCAATCAAAAGAAAAAGTAGTTAACCAAAAGATGACCTACAATCAAAAAGACTTTTTAATACATACCTCTCTCACATAATCATTTTAGAAACTCTTAGGTCTATTACTTTTTCAATATATTCCATGAGTTATATAAAATTGAATAAGCATGAGCTTGATAGAGATTGGGTTTATCATATTCACAATAGGACTAGAGACAAGTTATGGTTCAAAGCAAATTAAGTGACTTTAAAGATCAATATTTAGAGTTAAGCATATTTACTAATGGAGAGGTAATCAAAATCATCATTTGGTTGCAAGTAAGGTAAGGTTGTTAAAGAAGATATTGTTTATTTGATTGGATGTTGAGAGTTTAGAAGATCAGTGTAGTTATAGGAAGTTTATTGTATGAATAAGTAACTAGAAAGATATGAAGTTTAGCACATTGGAATTATCTCAATAAAACAATGTTATCAATTTGACTATATTGTGAGGCTCCAAACTTGTGAGTGACTGGATCAGATTTTTCATGGAAGACAGAAGAATCTTGGTAGAGTGAGACTGATCATACTTACTCTCAGACTCTTGAAAACTGAGCCCCGAGGGAAAGTCCCAAATGTAGGTACTGATAATGACCTCAGAGGCAATGGAGAATTGTTGCATGTTCTTAAATTTAGAAATGACATAATAAACATTATGATTTAGATAAGTAATTTTAAGTACAAATTTTGATAGGTATGTGTATCATTCACTTTCTCCTTGCCAGGACAAAATACCTAACCAGAAGTAGCTTGTGGAAGGAAGAGTTTATTTCAGCCTCCTGTTTGTATAGAAGTTTCAACCTAGTGGGGTAAACATGGCAGGAGCAGACAGCCAGCATCTCATGTAAAACTTGGCAGGGAGGAAATCACAAAAAGGCAAAAACATCCAGTGGGGCTAGACTAAACCCTCAAGTATATACTTGACAAAGTTCCCCTTCAGTCCAAAAACCTCCCTTTCCTTCCAAAGTGGTGCCACTAATTAGAAATGACATTCAAACACATAAGTCTATGGGCCATGTTTTACACATGAACTGCCACAGTTCGTAATGGTTACAGTACCCTATTGTATAACAATAAATTTAAATGCATGCTTTCCTTCCATACCATGCTTCAGTAGCTGCTTTAGTATTCCCAATAGAGCAAGAGAAATAAAATTTGTTATCTTTAATTCTCAGGGCACGGGGCTACAAACAACCATGTCTCTTAGTATGCACCTCAGCTCTAAAAGTCTTCTCATGAGATTCAGGAGATTTTTAAAATTCAACGGTCTGGATTTGAATTCAGGTCCTTGAGTTTGCACTGCATTGTCACTTCAATACCTAGGATAATATCCGGAGAGTCTCAGGCACTCACAGTTCTTGCTAAGTTAAAGGTGTGGCTCTTTACCTTCCATTATTCAGTGACATTATTATGCACAATGCAGCCTGTGAAAATGTAATGTCAATTTAATGCTGTGGGGCTGTGTAAACAAGATTCATATTTCTTTCCTTCTTACCACTCAGCCAATGTCCCACCAGATCTTCAGTGTACAGTACAGAGCATGTGAGAGCACAGAAGACGTTCACATCAGTCAGTAGACAATTAAGAAACTGGCCTCTGATTCATTTCCTGAGCTAACATGTAACCATGCCACTGATTACCCATTTTCATTGTTTATGGAGAAGCAGGTGGATGAACATCACTGCCTGATTTATGAAGTGCTTACCTTCTATAAATTACAGAGTAGAAGCCCAGCATGTTGCTAATCCTAATTGGTTAAGTCCTAAATAGGGAGCGATTAGAAAGTCTTCAGGTATCTAATGCAAATAAGGGAGATATATAGCTCCTTGGGAGGAAATTTCCCCTGCTCATAATATGTAGTGGCCTTTGCTACATTGCTATTTCTCTCTCTTCTCTATTGCTGGTCAGCCCCTGTTGATCACCCACTTGTTGATAAATTGGAACGAGGGAGGGTAAATAATGAGAAATCATAAACACCAGAATTAGACTGCTACTTTCTCATTTATTAATTTCAATGTGGATTAATTTTGTTTTCAATGAACCATCCATCATGGTAAAGGACGACTAAGCAATATGACCCCTACCACTCTTTGGCAGAATGGGAACAGTAGGACTTTGAGTGGTCTTTTAAAATTCCAATCTCCCTTTGCCCTGGGACTGGATGGCATGGCAGTCTCAGACTCTCACAGCTCTCTCGGCTTGGTCACTTTTAGCTTAACCTATCTTGAGAACACTATCTATGAAAGGTGAAATCTATTGACTGGTGGTGAAATGCAGTCTTAGCTGACAGAGGATAAAAACAGCCCACAAATTTAGAATTATGTGATCCCCAAACTCTAGGGCATAGTCAAGGACAAGAAAGTGTGTGAAACACATTTAAGGGAATACTGAGTCTTAAATTAAAACTCAGATAGAAAAATAGACTACTCTTCTTATTTTGTGTTCTTCCTTCTAGCTAACTTTTTTTTTTCATTTCCATTTCTTCTCTCTCCACCATTCTTTTTCTATTTCCTTTTCCCTGTTTACTTTCCCCTCCCTCTTCTTTCTGTCTCTTTGCTTGTGTGGATGGAATGTGCCCCAGGTTCAGCAGCAGAAACATGTCTGAGTTGGATGATGAGCCACCCTGCATGGAGGAAATTGACTACATTGGAGACAACAGCTCAGACCAGGAGCAGATCTTCTCTGAGCTGGACAAGCAGATCCAGGAGTATGCCTTTAACAAGAACAAAGGACAAGAAGATGAAGAGGGAACAGGGAGGCAAAGAAGAGCTATCCCGTAATCCTGAAGACCATAGCCAGCTGTGTCCCTAGCCACTAGATTAGAGGTCATAAAGTACTTCTTCAATATCACAATCAAAATGTATAAGTCAGTGGAAGAGCTGATCTATATGAACTTAGTCACTTTATTTCCAAGTTTTGATCTAGCTATACTATGCTTAGTGTGTGACAAATTCATAATTGTAACATTCTACATACACAGATGAGTAGCCCCTGGAACCTTTGCATGCTATCTTTGGGCTTACAATTGGGCTTAGTGGGATAATTGTAAGCTTTCCATGGATCTTTGTAGATTGTCCTAAGGTCTCTTCTTGTCTCCTGTGCTTGATGTAGAAATGACTGGAGGCAAAGGAGTGCACCCTCTCCTTGTCTTCTCAGCTATAATTTAAGTGCTTAAATTGTTACAAACATGAAGATTATACTGACTGGTACCACAGCATCTGAGCATAAACATACACCCTGGTGACTCAGAGAGTCCTTGCAGATCTTGGGTCATTGAGCATAAAAGGCAATGCAATCAAATCATTGCAAAAATAATTATTGATCATCTGAAATCAAAAAAAAAATTGTTTCAGAGGTGGCACATACCAGTAGATAGACTAGAAACCATGGAAAAAGACTTGCCACTGCTCTGCACATTTAAACTCCTATAGGCACAAGCCATTTAAACACATGTTGGAAGATACACGATGTTCTGGAAAATTCATTCATTTCAGAATCAGACAGACAGATGTGCTTCATATCCTGGATCTGGCAGTTACTTGTATTTAAAACTTAAGCAAATAATTAAATTCACCTAAATTTTGTCGTTTGTGTGGATTTTTTTATACATGCTATGGGAATGAGTATATCTATACCACAGAGTTATGGTAAAGATGAAATGACCTTGCATATAAAAGTGTGTGGCTTGGCACTCATTACACACTGATATTGGCTCACAGAATATGTGAGTCCCTTACAGCACAAAGTGTAAGTACTTGCACAGTTCTGAGCAAGCATTCTCTGGGGTCACATGATTGAAAAGTATTCCTTCCTGGAAGGGTCTGGGGAAGGAAGTTCCATAGAAGAGCACAGGAGTTGGAAAGAATTAATATGAAGGGAAATGGAGCAAGGCTTTCCAGCACGCATAGAGAATTAGCTGAGAGATATGAAATATGAGGTTGGATTATGAAAGGATGGCAAGTGTTAGGGACATAAACATAAAATGAGAGAGAAAATAAATAGTGCAAGCTAGGTCACATATAGGTTGCTTACATGCTGATCATATTTAGTTACTACAAAGAGATGGAAATTTCAAAATAATAGGCTTTTATAAGTCATACATTTTTTTTTCTTTCTGTGGAATTCCAGATGTAGGGAAGAAAGAACTGGTGTCATGGTTGCATAGTGTCAGGGAGTTGGTTTCTGCAATTTTCTAGCTCTATGGTGTGTGGCTTGTGTTCTTGATCAGGTGTCATTGCAGAGGCATCTACCTTTACATCAGCATCCCGGACCTTAGCAAAGTAACCAAAGGTAACATGTTCCTCACCTTTCAACATTGTTGCATGTTTTGGCCAATAAGAAAGTGCATAGGTATGGGCTGGAGAGATGGTTTAGTGGTTAAGCATTTGCCTATGAAGCCTAAGGACCCTGGCTTGAGGCTTTATTCCCCAGGACCCATGTTAGCCAGATGCACAAGGGGGTGCACACGTCTGGAATTAATTTGCAGTGGCTGAAGGCCCTGGTGTGCCCATTCTCTCTCTCTGTATATGCCTCTTTCTCTCTCTGTCACTCTCAAAAAATAAATAAATATAAACAACAACAAAAGAAAAAATTTCAACCATTTTTAAAAAAGAAAACGCAAAGGTAGCTGCAAGGAAGATTGGAAATTACTATTTTTCTGAGATGTGAATAATACTATAACTAAATAAATGATATTTTTGATCTGAAATTTAAATATTTAATACTGAAGAAAATCTGAATAATGCATATGGTGATGTCATTGCCAAAGTTTCATTTTATGGTGTGTCAACCACTAACAGTAGAGTTTTTGAATAATTCTAGAAACACACACACACACAGAGCAAAATTTTTCCAGTCTAGCTTCAGGACCTAGAGAGGAGAAACACATATGATAACAATATGAATGATCTTTTCTTTCTTCAACTCTTTTCAAAATTTTCTTGTGATAGCTCAGAAATGGCACATCTTTCTTTTGTATTGAAACATGTACTTTTCTATACATACACATGAAATTTAAATGAAATAATAAAGGCTGAAGTCAAATTCAATATATCAGCATTTCTTAATTTCTTTCATACACATCACTTTACTTTTATTTTTCCTCTGAAGAAAACATCAATGACCAATTCTTCTGGTTTTCTTTTGTTTTGAGGAGTTAAAGAAGTAAACTTGTCAGAAAGAAAACACTGAGATGAGTGTGAATAAGACTGCCTTCTCAGTAGCAGTTATTACCTCATCCCAGATTAGTTCATTTTATTAGTTTCTAATCACCTAACGCAGATCTGAGAGAAAGTAATAAGGACAGGATTGACTTCTACAGGGAAAGTGTTAGACATAGGTAAGGAATGGAGTATTCATTCATCTATGCTGTTATGTGCCCACTATGGGTCAGGCACTAAACTATACTAAACTAATAAACTCCAAGGAAGAGTTTAAAACATTCAAGTTCAAAACAGTGTTTGAAGATGTGTAAACAATAAATATTTTAATTACATTGGCACCAAACATTATGAGACGGCAAAAGATAACACAGAGAACATTTAACCTAAGAGAAAAATGTATGGTTATAAAATCCTCCCAGAAAATGGTAATGATTACACTGATTGTTGACAAATGTACGTAAGTTGTCAGGTTCAAAAAGGGCAGAAAGACATTTTAGGAAATGGGAAATATTTATGCAAATGCTGCATGGTGAGAATTTTGAATAAAATATTTGGTCACTGTTTATTTGTATGTTGAGGAAGGGGGAGAGTGTCAAGGGATGAAATTCAAAAGACAGACAGCAATGAAATAAGGCCATGTTTGGCATGACAATTAGGAAGACCAACTTTATTATGTCTGTGCTGAGAGACATAAGCATGCTCAAGATGGATTTCAGTATATATACATATAGATAGATAGATAGATAGATAGATAGATAGATAGATAGATAGATGATAGATAGATAGATAGATAGATAGATAGATAGATAGATAGATAGATAGATGATAGATGTCTTATGCCACTGCCACATGTTTATGGATAGGTGGCTTAAATCCTCACCAGGCAGGTTGCTCACTAGATAGGATGAACCATGGGTATGGCATCACATTTGCAGAGCAGAATGTTTGTAGGGAGGTGTATACAAAGAGTCTGATCTGGGGCTGTGTTGAGTGTTAGAAAGCTAAGAGACACTGAGTTGAAGAGGATCCTATAAACATGTACAAAAAATAGAATTAGTACAGGCTTACCCCTGTATGCACACACACACACACACACACACACACACACAAACACCAAATGCCCTTTTTGGTTTTCCAAATCATTTCATATTTCTGATCTCTGATGAGTGTCTTTGGACCTGATCCAGGCCATCAAAACCCAGCTCAAATTCACCTTCCTTCTGTAAAATCTTTCTTTATCACTCCAAGTCAAGTTCTATAACTTCTCTTTTTAGCCTTTATACCCCTATTTATATATCCCTTTTATAGCATTCTTACAATTCCCAAAATTTCTCTTTTCACCTCACATACTTTGTGACATCTTGAGGTGCCCCACCATCAACCCAGTTTCTAAATAAGATATCTAATTGCTAAATATATTCCTCTACATTTTCCATAAATCCCTGCATGTTCTGACTTAAATCGTGGCTTTATAATAGAAAGGCAGATTAATTTACCTCAAAGGACATCTAGCAAGAGCACAGCTCCATTGCTTAGGCTGGTGGTTGCCACAGAGGGGTTGTTTCCTACACAACAAGCTTTAAGGAGCTGGTGGCCTTGTCCTGTCTGTAAAATGCAAAAATGCAAATGTTCATGGCCAGACAGAATCTCCATGTGTGCTGTGGCTGTAGCATCCATGTTAGTGCTACAGATCTCACACTCATTTTGGGGTGCAACTCCATGTGGGTGGGCACATGCTGCAGTCCCTTCCTTGAAATTCTGCATCCCAAAATTTCATCCTTCACCTCTAGTTTCTCCTGAACTGCAAGAGTCAGGAGGACTCAGAGTCACAAAGGACATTTCAAAATACCCTGATCCTTGAGTTATAGAGCCACCTCTTGGGTTGATAGTACAAGAAAGGGAGCATTACAACTTAAAAGAAGGAGAAATCCTCACATATTACTTCCATGTGTCAGGCTGGAAATCTCAGCTATGGGGTGGATTTCATATTCCAAGAGGAACCTATGCCCTCTGCCAAGAGGAGGGGCTTCCCAGAAATATCTGATAATAAGTCACGCTTGTTAGAACTCAGCACAGTGACCTACAGGGTAGGTCTGAACATTTGAATCAACTACATTAGAGTGATAGATTTGTTCTGCCCCACTTGCACCTATTACCCAGGCTCCCAAAGGCTCTACCCTTGGAAAGACACAGAGACAGTGTCTGGTACTCACCATGAGAGCTTTTTGGGAAATAATAATTCATCGTGCCTGGAGCCTGCTTCTGTCTCTCCAGCAGATGTCCCTTTTTGTGTGTGTTGAAGTTTGGCTTTCTGCATGCCCAATGTATCCTGGATAACAAAGTGTTAGAAAAAGTGAGTTGTAAAAGGGAATTTTGAGGTAAAATAGAATGCAATACTTAATTTAAAAAAAAGATACCATTGCATGTAACTTAAAATGTCTATTGCATGCATTTCATTACAATGAGGATAGCACTGAATTATAACTTTTCATAGTGAGAGGTTCACTTAGCTCTCACTTCTAAATTTTCAGGAAGTTAAACATTAGGACAACCAATTGTTTTGTTGTTGTTGTTTGCTTTTCAGGGTAGGATCTTATTCTAGCCCAGGCTGAGTAGTCTGGGTGGCATGTAGTCTCATTCTATAGTCTCAGGGTCGCCTCAAACTCACAAAGATCCTCCTACCTCTGCCTTCCAAGTGCTGGGATTAAAGGCATGTACACCATACCCGCTGGGGCCACCATTTTTAAAATGACAGTTCTCCTTATAGGGATGATTTTGGTTAAAGGGAGAGTTGTGATCTGTCTTTAGTAAAGCATGTCTGCCCCACTCATGTTACCTCCACATCACCAAATGTTGTGAGCCCAGATGGGGCCATAGTAATTGGCTGAAGATAACTACTAAAGTGTCTAACCCACGCAGCACAAATCTAGGAGCTGAGCCCTTTAGTGATGGTCATTTTATAACAAGGATGACAAGATATAAAGAAGGAGAGAACATGTCTAAGATTATGCAGACAGCAAGGAGGATAAACCTATAATTATACAGGAAATCTGACTCATGAGCATACTTGGAAAAGTGCTCTTCAAAGATCTCTGAGACATCTAGAGGCCAGAGATTAACTCCTTGCCTAAAGAAAGGATACCCTTTGAGCTGTTTTCTATCCTAATCCACATATAAATGGCTTCTAATTGGTGTCTCTGTGAAACATCTTTCTGAAATTCAAACTCATGGAGCTCCGATTCCAACTATTCATGTTGTCCTATATAAATCTTTACCTCTAAATTCCTAAAATTAATCCTGTGGATGGGAAGAAAGCTTAGACTTAGATGAATCAAGCCATGTGCTCAAGATTCCTAAACTCCCAGCCATCATGCATCTGTCTACTGTTCACTCTCCTTGGGCCACTTTTCACCTGGATTTCAGCAACTAGTTCTTCCTTGTCCTCCTCTCTGAGGCCATTTCCTCCTCTCTAATTCTCTTCTTGGGTAGCCAGATGGTATTTAGATTGAAAACAAACAAACAAACAAAAAACCTAAAAAAAGAAAATGCCTTTTTCTTTCTGCTTCTTATAACCTGTCAGGGAACACCTATGACCCTATTGCAAAAAGAAGCTGACGCTTGAACCCTTCCTGATTCACAGTCCAAATTTCTGGTTGGGTCGCCTTTATGAACACAAGATCCTGTGGGAAGTCTCAGTTACTTTCTTAATGCCTAAAGTGTCTGAAAGGAATCCTGTAAGCTTCCAATACATGCCACTACCTATGGACCCCTCTACTCCCTGAAGATGATGGCTCTTTGGAGAACAAAGACAATCTGTTCACGGTTACACCCTGAGAACCAAGGCCTGTGTCCGAGATATGGTAGGCCTTTCATTGAATACTTGCTGAATAATAAAGATCTTAATTTCCATTGAAGAGATCTCCTGAGGATGACCTGCTCTCTGTTTCAGTAAACTGTTAAGCATGTCTGGGAAAGCCGTAGAAAGAGCAGGATGGCCATGTGTGCAGCAAATCTGGAGGAGGAGACAAATATTCAGACAAAAGTCTTCTTCACTCATGTCTGATTAGCATCCTGGTCTATCATTTCCAAAAGTAACTTTTTTTTTTTTCTCTGAATGGCCTGTAGAGGTCAGAAAAGGGCCTTGGTTTCGACTCATGGACTGTCCACTGTCCCCATTAGAATTCGCCCGGGTGTGTATAATTAAGCAAGCAGAAGCTCAGCACATAGGAACGGAAATGCATTGACTTTAATAAAACAGAGTGTAAAACAACTTTAGATTGACTCCAGCCTTGTTTATTCTTGCACACTTGTAATTCTGGTTCAGTATATTCCCAGTGAAAGAGACCATTGTCCTAGGAACTGAAGCATGTCCCTTCATTGCCACTACAGTCTGTCCAAGCAAGAAAGTCCCAGTAGCTTGCTGCTCCTGACTCACTGAAAATAAAAATTAGAAAAAATGTGTATTTCTTAAGAAAAAATAATAACAAAGAGAAAAGAGCATGGATATGTTGTACATGGCTCTTACTGATGTCCTTGCCTCTTAATTTTTTCTCATGAATGCACGTACATTTGGAGTCCAGTACAAATATGCCACGAATCAAAATGAGTAAGCCCTCTGGGGAAATTTAGGGAGTGAAGACGTTTCACAGGACATTGCCTAGAGTTTACAAAAAGCATTACATAGGAAATTCAAGAGCCAAGGTCCCGGATGTCACTTTGATATCCTGCCATGTCTCTGGATGTCCGTTTTTCCATTTGAGAGCGAGGCTCTGTACAAGGTGAAATCTAAGGTCGCTTGCATTTCTAATAGTCACGAGCACTGCATTGGACAGCCTGCAGAGCATGCCACGGTTGGACCATGGGCTGGCCAGGCGGGTGAAGAGGCAGCGTGAGGTGGCTTACACTGGCTCTCTGTTTCTTCACAAGGATCCTTTTAGAGCTGGGAGCAATGCCCTTGACACCTTGCCAATGCCCAGCAGAATAAAAGCTTCCGAAACTAGGACTAAAAATAAATAATAAAATGAAGTGACAACACAAATATAAAGAGTAAAAGGAGAGGGGGATGGGTTGAGTCAGCAAACTTGGGGGGAAATGTAGCGAAGAATAACATTCAGTTTCAGTGATTATTAGCCTGTGAGGTGACTGGACTCTCAAATGCAAAGTGATCTTGAAGAGGAGAGTTTGATGCCACCATGTGTGTGTGTTGGGGTGGGATGCACAGGACAGAGCAGAGGCGTGGTGGCTCTCTTTGGTCCATTTCCTCTCTGTTCACAGTTGGCCCCTTCCTCCTCTCTGTCTCTTTGTTGGTTGTTCAAAGAAAGAGCTCTTACACAGTCCCTCTCCTGTCCCTGCCTTTCCTCCTGGGCCCAGGCCAGCTGCCCTCATCGACCTTTTCTCTCAGCATTTGGGACCCAGTTTCCTCTTTGCCTCTTTGCACCACACTCAGGATTTCAATCAAATTGACTTTCAGATTTGGCTGTTTGGGGCAGGATGTGTGCAAGAGGGTTAGGAAAAGGGATCTCATAGCTGTTAAGTAGGCTTAGTGCTTCAGCTTTTGAACATTCATGTGGCATACATGGGAGACTACAGACACATAGAACTGCGGGGTGGAATCAAGAACAATCCTCCCTACAAACCCTGGTCACTCTTCCAGGTCTGAAATTCTGAAGGAATAGATCCAAGCTGGATGAGAACTTCCCTTAGCTAGGCAGTATGGATTTGGAGTTTTGCCCATATGAACACTGCTGGGTAAGCGATTCATTACTTCCCTGCTATACATTGGACAATTAACAGATGTTTAAGGTTGCAAATGGGCAGAAAAAGAAGAGGGGAAGAAGGGGTAGAGGAGAGAACTTCCCAGTATGCCTGGGGGCCCAAGCTCAAAAAGGAAATCTGAATAATCCCAAATCAGAAAACCATGACATCTACTATCCAATTTTAAGTCATTTTCTGTTTGTTTGTTTGGTTTTTTATTTGTTTGTTTCTGGGGTGGGGAGGTATCTCACTTCATCCCACTTCTAGCTCTTAAATTCTTCAGTAAAAGCTATTCTCAAATAACCATATTCTAAAGATCTTTGGAATAGATGGAAGAAGAGATTGCTGTTTGTATGAAAGTAAGAGTAGAGGCCACAAAAGCAAATTCAGCTGGTGCAGGAAGTTTGAAAAATTCATTTCTAAGATATCAGAGTTTCATCTAATTAACACTTTAGGAAAGTGATGGCACCAGTAGAACCAACTTTCCATGAGAAGTCACCATAAACCGGTTCATAGGCTAAGTGTTTATTACATATATAGCTCCTGTAAGGTAAGCTGCTGTTATGACCAACATCTTGCAGATGAGCAAACAATGACTTTGCATTATTCAGCAGTGTTTATAAGGTGAGTGGCTTCTAGAGAGGCCAAGTTAGGATCTGTGTGGCCGATGCTTTTCTCACTTTCCACAGCGTGGCAACTGTGTAAACTACGCTCTCTTCATGATCGTGAAGCCTTTTACTTTCTTGTCTGTGTTTTTAAAGTGTTTGCTTATTTATCTATGTGAGTGAGAGAGAGAGTGTGTGAGAGAGTAAAGATGACAATGGGCAAGCCAGGGGCTCCTGTCATGGCACCTCCAGACATATCTGCCACTTTGTATATCTGTGGGTAGTAGAGAATCGAACCCAGACCATCAGGCTTTGCAAGTAAGTGCCTTTATGCTCTTGTATTTTTCTTGATACAAAGCTGTCTTCACACTTTCTTTTTCAATTTCAACTGTAAATGGATCAGAGATTTTTCATAATTCTATTTTCAAACTTTGTCAAGATCTATTATTTCCATATATAACTATTAATCTTAACTTTTCCTAGCCACCATTTCATATTTCCTGAGTAAAGGACTTTGTGACTTTTGGATAAAATCCTCGAGGGTGTTGATGGTGGTAGATGGTGATATGTGAGGAAACATATGAAACAAACTGTACATTTCCCCAAAACACATGTTCAAAGCAATATTTTTAAAGATGAAAATCAGTTTCAAACAGAATTTAAGTTATTATGATATATGATCCCAACAAAATCAGCTTTGGATTGAGATAAACAGCATGCCCCTCAGGCTATATGCTGTGGGTGAGGAGATGATTTTTATCTAAGTCTCTATTCTTCACATCCTTGAGTGCTATGAATCATGTCACATGTTCCTCTGGTGACTATATGTTCATCAAATTATATGTTCTCAGCAACTCTGTCATAAAGATGTAAGACATTCATTTTCCCCTTATTGTCATAACTATAAGGCAACAGGTCAACATTATCTAATTTCAATTGATTCTCAATTTACTTAGTGAGACTAGGATTTTATATTTCTGAATCTAAAGCAAAATTTCTTCTCAACTTCACTTAACATCTGCTTAAAACTGAGTGTTCTATGTGAACCAGCTACTTCAACAAGACCACTGAGCAAAGACAATAGGAGTAGCATAGGAAGACTTGGATTGAGCTTTTGGCCCCTCGATCTGAATGGTTTTCCACAGAGCCTGGCATACGGCATCAGTAATCCAGAGGGTGAGCTTCCCCGAGCCATGCTTCTGTTCTCCTGAATAATTTCACTCTTGTGGGAATTTTGATTGTTGTTGTTGGTTTTTCTTCTGAAGTGTCTTTGAGATAACAGGATCAGGGGCACATAGCCATACAAAAGATAAGGGACAAATGATTCAGAAAGGTAAATTGAAGCCAACACTGAAATATTTGGAGGGCATTGGCAATTATCTACCCAAATTTTGTTTTCTCTCTCTCTCTCTCTCTCTGCCACCATCATTGTCTGTCTCTCTAAGAAAAACTTAGATGGATGAAGAAAGTAAATCCCTTGCTCCAATGAATTTGGAAATTTGGTGCCTACTCTGAAGAACAGACCTTGTATGATAACAGGAAAAATATTATAAATAAAGTAACCATGGCAAACTCTTGAACTTTTTAAATATTTTACATATTTATTTGAGAGAGAGGATGGGGCAAATAAAAAGTGGGCACTCCAGGGCCTCCAGTCACTGCAAATGAACTCCAGAAGCTTGTGCCGCCTTGTTAATCTGGCTTTACGTGTGTACTGGGGAATTCAACCTGGGTCCTTTGGCTTTGCAGGCAAGTGCCTTAACCACTAAGTCATCTCTCCAGTCCTTGAATGGTGCTTGGATACTTTCTTCTGGACAGTATGGATATCACTGAAGTATATCTGTAGCCCCAGTGTCAACCTCCCACCGCATTTGCAATTTCAGTTGGAAGAAATGGGACAAGGGAGAAACAGACAGAATTTAGTTATGAGCCCCAGCAGTGTAGGGCAGCCTCTCAGAGGTGGGTATCAATATCTGGCCTTAGATTTACATTGCTGCAAAACAAATCACATTAACCTTAGCAGCTTGAAGTAGTGTGTTTGTTGCTTTACTGTTCCATAAGCCAGAAGTACAGGGAACTCACTGGGCTTTTTTGTTTGTTTGGTTTTGGTTTTATTCAAGTGATTCCAAAGTGAAATCATAGTGTCATCCAGCTAGAGGCTCTGCGTATGGATCTGCCTCTGAACTCAGTAGAACAGTTGGCTGAATTCTTCTCCTGAAGGGTAGGAATGAGTTCCCTGTTCTCTGCCTTGCTGCCTGTCATCTGCACACCTTTCTCAACTTCTATGGGATGCCTATATTCCTTGGAATGTTGTCCTACAAAGTAAGAAATAGCCTGCTGTACATTTCTCCTTTATTGAGTCTTTGAATTTTTGTTCCATTAGCTGGGAAAATACTTGATTAGTGGAATTAAGATTATGCCCAATCTGAAAGTCTCCCATCTGTCTTATTACTTGGTATCACTAAAAAGGTGATATCTTATAGTCACAAGATCTATCCATGTCTAAAGGGAAGACAGCAAAAATCATTAGAGCTCCTTTTTTTATAATAGTGCTTACTACAGATAGCAGTTGCAAATATTACATGCTTACTGTTAGTTAAAACCAGTATAAGCATCATGCTTAGGTTAAATCATTGACTCTTGACAGTCCTGTGAAGTAGATACTATTAGGTACATTTTGTGGACTTAGCTAGTCACTGGTTGAGTTGGAATTGAACCCAGGTTTGTGTAGACTTCTTAAGAATGTCTCTCTAGAGCTATCTAAACTTGAACTGTCTTAGACATGTAGTTGTCTTCGACATACATTATCTAGACATGGGGCATACAGTTGTGTAGCATGATAGGACAGGGTGCAGTGAGAAGATGCTTTCATTTTTAGCCTCCGTGTGAAATTCTTTCCTCTCCTGATTCTACATCATATACCCAGTCTTAAAAAAAAATGAACATTCTCCTAGTGTATCCTCTCCCAATGTGTCCTTTAGGAGCAGGAAATGATAACAAAGTTTCAGGGTATAGAGTGAGGTTTTCATGCAACAGATCAAAACATCTCCATGTGCCTGGGGCATGGCCCCCACTTTAATTGAAGATTTTGTTGTTGGTTAGGTGCTTAGATTTATACCAAAAATGACTTACTAAGGATATGGGTACTCCAAATGGACCTATTTAAAAGCACCTTGTGTTCAATTATAGGTAGGAAATTAACTATGTTTTCTTTCAATTTACAATTGACTATGATATTATATTAACTTAGGAAATACACACATAGTCTTACATATTAGATTTGAGTCACAATTAGTAAAAAAGGCAAAAATTATGAATTAAATTTTATTTCAGTAATAGAAAAAATTGTGATATTTTAATATATTATGATCAGAAAAAAAATCACCAAAGGATTGGTAAAATAGCTTAGTTGGTGAAGTGACAATGTGAAGAACTGAATTGGGATCCTCAGCACCTACTTAAAATCCAGCTACCATGGCACAGTCCACAATTCCATCACTGGGGAAGCAGAGATATGAGGACCTCTTGGATTTTCTGGCTAGCTTGTCTACCTGTATCAGTTAGATCTTGTTTCAGTGACATAACTTGAATCAAAAACTATGACAGAACACAATTGAGGAAGACATCCAAGTTGATCTTAAGCCTCCATGCACACACATGTCACCCACCTTCCCTAAATACATGCACACGATCATATACACTATGCACAGGCAAAAAGGAAAAATTACCACGAGCACATTTGACCAAAAACACCACAAAAATGTCATCCCCCAGCATGTGGAAAACAAAAGAACAGAAGTCAGAAAACTTATAGCATTAATTATACTTATAAATTTTAGTACCATGAATTTATGCCACAGAATAAGGCAGAATACCAAACATGATCAGGGAAAGGAATAGAAAATTATTTTTATTCATTTTCAAAATTTAATGTCCACAATGAAACTAAGTAAGAAGGAGATGGTAACCAATGAAGATTTCTAGGGAGCAATTACCAATGACAAGCATCAGACTGTGCATACTGAAGTTTAGAATAAACACCTGAGGCACAAGTAAGGCCTTGGGGAGGGGTCTGCGAGAAATATAAATCATTGTATATCTAAGCTTCTGTAGATGACCTTGATAACCAAGAAGTGGCTTTTTCGATGTGACTGAATAAGCATGTGACCAGAAAAAGACAGCAAATGCAAAAAGGTTGCCAGTCAGAGCAGCTCTACAGGAGCCATAGGCGTAGGACCAGAGACTAGTTTCTAAACATGAGTCTCAAAAGCACAAACTGCATTCAAACATTTGCTTTTGTTTCCTTTTAATAAAGATCTTTCCTGGCTGTTTAACTATTTGTGTGTGTATCTTTCTTCGGCTCTTTGGATAAAACTCCAAGAGCCTACAACCACCCAGAGACCACCACGACCAAAGGGATGCAGTTGTCCTGTCTATACCTCAGGAAATGAATGCCATGATAAGCCTAGTTTATAGTGCTCATCCTTCATTTTCCCTTTGAACCAGATAACTTCAAACGTATGATGAATAGGCAGAGAAGGTAATGGGATATGTTGAATTATGTGGACATAGGACAGATTGAACTAAATTGGAAAGACAGTCTCCTTCAGTTGTCTATCTGATGCATTAGCTTGGCATTCAAAGACCTCTAAGCCTTGCTCCACCCCTCCCTGCTTTGCTAGGCTTGTCTGGAAATGTACAGGGATAAGGAACCAACTTTTCAGCAAAACTGGCTTCTCTTCCATCTCCAAAGTCTCTCCTATGGACTTTCAACTGGTCACCTTTTCTTGCTCTTTCTCCCAACCTTCAAATGCCAGTTCAAATCTCAAAATGCCCTTTAATCTGAGTTTGTTCTATAACTCCTGATGTAGCTGTTCTTCTGTCTATGACCTCTTAAAGCATTTATTATGGGATTAGCCATATCCTTCCATGCTTGACTAATTGCCTCTTTCTCTCTTTTATTGTGGTTTGATAGTTCATATATGTCTGTAATGTCTTGACAAGAAGATATTTTATACCCTCCTCTCCACACACCCAGAAATGATGTCTATCACTTTAAAAGTATTATTATTTTGAACCTTTTATTTTCAATTTGTTTGCTGATATTATTATCTTATTTAATGCTCACTATGAAATTTATGTTAAATAATATTTTCTGCCATTTGCAGACTAAATAATAAGATTTTTAAAAGCTTAAAAAATAAATATTAAATTAGTTAATAATCAGAAGCATTAAGATTGGAACCAATGTGAACAGGACAATATTATTTTACCTTTTCCTTGATTATACATTTCTGAAGCCATTACTGTAAATATTGCACCAACATTAAATATTGGCAATGTACACACATATAAAGCTATTTCTTGAGACTAGGAGATGGCTCAGTAGTTAGAAAAGTTTGAATTTTACATATGAATGTCTCAGGCCAAAACCCACCAAGTTTGACTCCCCAGAACCCAGATAAAAAGCTGAGCATTGCCATGCAGGTAGGTAGGTACACCCCTTCAGTGTGTGTGGGGGTGGGGATAATCACTGGGGCTGGGTGATGGAGAACAGATCCAAGTTGAAGAAGAGACACTACCTCAAGGAAAGAAATGTATAATTGAGCAGTAATAAAAGGAAACATTCCCTTTGACTTCTGTATCACGTATGAACACACACATACATATATATATATACCATACTCAAACACACCACACACATACACATGCATGCAAAAATGCTTCATAACTTTATTGATTATTTTGCTTCATTTCAATACATGTTTTATGTAATGATAGCATCTCCAAGTTAGCAAATGCTTAGGATGAATGCTTACTTACACATGCTTATAGTCACGACTGTTCTCACAACCATGCATGCACATATGCTTGTGCACACACCACACACACACACACACACACACACACACACACACACACACACACATGTACCACCAGAATTAGTTGGTAGGTTCTTCCTATGGTTCTACTTGAAAGGACATTGCTATACCAATAGCACAGTGATCTTCATCACCAAGGACATGGGGAATCTTTTGTCCTATTCAGGAAGAAATGTGCATAACTGTAATGGGATATCACAAGTTCAATTTTATTGCCAGGATGCCTGAAGTTTATTCATTAAGCTTATGGTCAGCATGCTACTTTGAACTAGGGCCCTGTTAGTAGAACTATTAGCTTCAAAGGGGCCCCTGTATTGAAAAGCTTTGTGTCAATTCCTCCATTAATCATGATCCTACAAAGTAATGAATGGGAAGAGTGCTCAGCGGGCACGCTGTTTGTTCAAGTTCCCAGCTCATTCTCTATTCAGCAGAAAGAGGCATGGTGGCTCTGCAACTTATTAAGGTGTGAGAAGAAGCCTGGCAAGCAGAGAGTAAACTGAGCACTGAAAGGATCTAGATTTAGTCTGATTATAGATGACCTGGCACCATGCACGTAATGTACATGTACACGAACAGAATCTCATGAATTCTCGGTATTGTGTCTCACACCACTCAGGCCTTGTAATGATAAGAACGAACTTACAAACTTGTTAAAACACGGCTGTAGGCCGGGCATGGTAGTGTCTGCCTTTAATTCCAGCACTCAGGAGGCAGAGGTAGGAGGATCACCATGAGTTTGAGCCTACCCTGAGACTACATAGTTAATTTCAGGTCTTAGGGAATTCCAGGTCAGTTTAAGCTAGAGTGAGACCCTACATTGAAAAACAGAAACAAAACCACAGCTGAGCCCCATCCTGCAGGGTGATCTCACAGTCTGTGATGGAGTTTGATAAGATGCATTTCTAACCAGTTCCCCTGTCATAGTGATGCTGGTACAGAGCTTATAATTCAAGAAGCACTCTCCTAACTGGCATGATATGCAATCATATGTTATAGGAATACCATCTTTTTTAAGAAAATGTCTTCTAACTGTGAAACTTAGGAAGTTTCTCCTAACATCAATCCCAAATATTTGTTTTTGTTTAAGTTTTAGTATACTTGCTGATATCTCAGTCAATATGGGGAACTTCTCTATTACAGGGAAACTCATGATCTCTCATGGTTGAAGTTTAAGCAATTTGAGTAGCTGACTACCAAACAGGTGCCGGCATGCTTGTTATCATAGTGGGAGCCACTGTTCTTGTCTTAAAAGGAAAGTTGGACAACGTTGGTCCAGAAAAAACATACATAGGAAGGGAAGAATCACTCTATTTCCCTTTCTTACCTTCTATTTCTTTCAATTTCACTTTCCACTGCTTTGATCTCATGCCCCTTCCTATCCTCTTTACTTCTCTTTGTTCTATTGCCTTCTTTCTCCTACAGATGAAGTTAGGCAGAAGAATAAATGTCATTGGTTCTTTTCAGAAAATATTATTTATTTATTTATTTGAAAGAGACAAAGAAGAAGAAGAGAGAGAGAGAGAGAAGGAGAGAGAATGGGTGCCTCAGGACCTCTTGTCACTGCAAACAAACTAAAGATGCATGTGCCACCTTATGCATCTCACTTATGTGGGGTCCTGTGGAATCGAACCAAGGTCCTTTGGATTTGCAGGCAAGCAACTTAACTGCTAAGCCATCTCTAGCGCCTCATTGGTTCTTATCTTAGAAATTTATTCACATTTTGAGTTACTCAAGCCAAGCAAACAACAAATAGGTCTCATGGCCTCTTCTGAATAAGATAGCCTGCCTTCCACGTACCCAGCCTCTTTCTCAGGGTCTCCGTATAATAGGACACTATAGACTTGCCAACTGTAATGAGGACGATGAACCCATGGATCTTACTGCAAGAGGAAATGGTCAACCCAAGAGTAGTCCTTAGCGTTACATAGTGATTTGATATGGAAGCTCTATAGGCCAGAAATGCCACATACTGGATGCTGACTTTCCATAGCAACGTGACTTTTTTTTTTCTTTTTTTGTTGGTGAAATAAGAAATGTGAAATTATCATACCAAAGGAGTACTAACAATAGAGAGGGGATTAAAAAATTGCTGACTCATTAAAGTACCATCAACATTTCTCCACACCATCTGAGTAACTGTTGGTTGTATTGAATGATTGCAGTGGCCTGAATAAAACCTGCATCTCTAGAAAGCATACTTGTATGTTATTATAAACTTCTGCTTGACATAAAATAAGGAAGTTTTGCCTCAATAAAATTAGACATACATAATGATAAGGTTAGTTATTTTAGATTGAAAACCAGGTAGAAAGTTGTAATACCTATATAAAGGATTAGTAATGTAATATAATAATATATTAATAATAATTTAAGAAAATCCTCATAGAGTGATGCATTTGTCATATCAACCATTTTGTCTTTTTGCTTATTACAGACCTCTGGGGCAATGATTTTTCTCAAAGTCATTGGTGAAAGATCAAACTTAGGTTAAAATCTTGTAACAACATGACCCAACCCTCTTATTTATATCTTTAGAATCTGAAGCAAGTAACTAGCTCAAGAATAACAAATTTTATATGTGTTTATGTATATAATCAGCCTCTCTATCCACAGCTTCTATATTTTACAGACAAAAACAATCACAGATTGGAAACAACAGGGAAAAAGTTACTTCTGCCTTGAACTACAGACTTTTACCCTTGTCATTATTTTCTAAATACTTTGGTGTAATGACCATTTAAATATCATTAACATTGTGTTAGATATTATAATTAATCTAAGTATTGAAGTATACAGTAGGATGTACTTATGTTATAGGCAAACACTACACCATTTTATATAAAGGACTTAAATAGTCACAGATTTTTGTATATGCAAAATGAAGTTTTGAAGACCTTGAGCTGTGCTGACAGAACATACTTTCTCTTCACTGAAGAGAAAGAGTCAGGACAAAGGGAGAGTGTGGACCAGCCATGAGAAGAGGAAGAGAGAAGCACATCTGAGGACATACAAGGTTCACATGGGAGGACTGGGAAGGGGTTCACTCTCCTGATGTCTTTTTTGCAAGGTTTGCTGGCCTGGTCTGAGACCATGCAACTCATGGCAATATGCTCATGTTCAACATCAGGCTTGGAGATGAGATGACTGAGCTTACTCTGCATGCAGTAGTTTTTCATGACTATTTCTCTTTCTGTATATCACAAAGACTTTCAACTGTAGAAGAACCTGAGTCTTACAATGGTTGTCTTACAATGGGTGGCTTCTCACTGTTTCACTTACTTTATTGTTGCTTGGACAGAAAACCTGACCAGAAACAGCTTAGTAAAGGGACGGGATTTAATTCAACTTATACTTCCAGTGGCAAGAGTCCATCGTCGAGAAGAAAGTATGGAGTCACATTGTCACATCAGCAGGAAGGAAATAAAGACCACAAAGCCAGAACAGGCTGTAATGTAACAAGGCCTGACCCCAGTAACACAGTTAATTCCTCTCATAAGGCTTTACCTTCTAAAGGTTCCACAACCTTCTGAAAGAGTGTCACCAGCATGTATCAAGCATTTAAATACATGAGTCTTTCAAACCATAAAACTTATACTTACATATATTTTCTTTTATGAACCACACATGTTATATGCATGTGTATGAAAATTTTAACTTTCAATTATTTTTACTCAGAATGTGTCCCCAATCTCTTCTCTTCTAACATCTTCTAATGACATTTTCTGAAATCAAGTGCATCTTAATTGAATAAATAAAATTAATAATATGTCAAATTTAAATTATTTTACCTATTTTTTCTATATAAGAAGTTATTGGATATTTGATATTTGTTGGTTTTTTTAAGGTAGGGTTTCACTCTAGCTGAAGCTGACCTGAAATTCACTATGTAGTCTTAGAGTGGCCTCAAACTCATAATTCTCCTACCTCTGCCTCTCAAGTGCCAACACGCCAAGCCAGGATATTTATTTATGAATTATTCACTATTTTAAGTTATGAGTGCTTTCCTATTTATCTTTTCCAGTGTTGGCTACTTCCTCTTCCCACTCTACTAGTAATTATGTGTTTATTTCACTTTAATTAATCATTATTAAGTTTATTCATATCAGGTCTTCAAGTTGTCTCCAGAAAACAGAGGGCTGTGTAAATATTAGTGGTTAAAAAAAAACGAAAACAAAAACAAAAACAAAAACAAAAACCTGTCTAGTGGGCTGGTGAGGTGGCTTAGTGGTTAAGCATTTGCCTGTGAAGCCTAAGGATCCCAGTTCGAGGCTTGATTCTCCAGGACCCATGTTAGCCAGATGCACAAGGGGGTGCACGTGTCTGGAATTTGTTTGCAGTGCCTGGAGACCCTGGTGTTCCCATTCTCTCTCTCTCTCTCTCTCTCTCTCTCTCTCTCTCTCTCTCTCTCTCTGTCACTCTCAAATAAATAAATAAAAATAAACAAATTTAAAAAAAAAGATTTTTAAAAACCTGTATAGCTTTTTTTCAGTAGGGAAGATCACAGGTTGTGATTTACTTTCACTGCTTAAACTTTGCAGTTTTGGATTTAAAAAAAAAATTAATAGTATGTTTATAAAGAAAACAACTTTACACTGTCTTTCCCTATGTCTCTGGACTCACAGGTAGAATGCTATGTGCTGTTCCTGAAACTGAAGATACTCTCCACACACCAAGCCATATACAAAGTCTGAGGCCTCCCACCATTTTCTAGCACCTTGATCCATGTGTTCAGTAGGAGCTACTCAAGGAGAAGCAGTTAATGATTTCCAGTACTCAGGGGAGAGGAAGGCACCAGTCTAAAAGTTTCCAATTTAACTAAGAACCAGACTTGAGAGAAGCCATTCAGCGCTACAGGGTTTCCAAATTGTCAGGACTGCTTTATGTTACTAATCAGCCTGGTGAAGTTGAGAAAAATCTTGTCTTTCCAGAGAACTAATATATTTCAGCTTCGGATATAACTGGCAAACTTCCAATAATACCCTTCTTTAGGGCCACTGGCATTCAATCTCTGGCATCTGACCAAATCCTATATATTTTTTATATATAGATAAAAAAGGCATGTGCCCTGGATCCTATAAATCAATAGATACCTGTCCATGAAGATCACATACCTGACTATTTTCAGTTATACAATCAACTATTAGCATGCTAAAAGCTTAGTAAGCAGAGATAAAGGTGTTTGTCATCTGTGACCGTTTCTCTTTGTCATCATGCTTGCTTACCCTAAAAGACATACCACAAATCTTGCTATTTGCTGTTCCACTAGTGTGAATAGAAAAGGCACAAATAAACAACAAGCAATTATAAAGTCCATGGCTCACTACTTCCCATGCCACAGAATATAGCGACGAGTCTGGGAAGTTTGGAGACTGTAGCCGTTGGAATGTAAAATATCCCCCCGTAGCTTCAGTTGCTTGAATGCTGGATTCCCAGTTATTTAGTTAGTGCTATTTGTGAAGATTGTGGAGCCTTTAGGAGATTGAGCCTTGCTGGAGGAAGCATGACTGAGGGTGGGTTTTGAGTTTTTATGGTCCTGCCTTGCTTGGATTTTGGCTGATATGAAGATCTGATGCTAGATATATATATATTCCTGCCATGCTTCTCCCCTCCTAATGAAACTTCCGTTCAAAATTATAAACTAAAATAAGTCCTTACTTTTCCTAAGTTGTCCCTAGGTGGGTGTTTTACCTCGGCAATAAGAAAGTAATTGATACAAAGACCCAGGTTTTCATGTCATTTTAAATATTAGCATCATGAATTAGGCAAGTTAGCCATCTCTAAAAGACAATGAAAAGTGGAGATAAAACCCAGTCCTATCTTCTTCCTAGAGCAACAGTGAACAGATGTAATGATGCATATCACAATCTAGTTTTCCCTATTATGTAAAAAGGGATCAGTTCAAGAAGGCTTAGTTGGGGTGGTGTCCATTCTGTTAGGGACACTGTTTTGGAAGAGATGTTTTTCCATAATTGTGAAAAAGACAGAGACCTCTGGGATACTAATTACAGGTGATCTTTTTAGTTTGACCCCTATGCTAAATAAATATTTTCTCTTGATGTACATAACTACATTTAAATAAATACCCAATTATTTTATTTTTGGCTATTGAATGAAAGGAAACACATTTGTATGCTCTGTGCTAGTGATCCATTACAGAATTCAGTTATTTGTGGAGTAGAATTATTGCAAAGAACATACTCAGGATAACATAATAATTGTCCTAGGAATCTACATAAACAGTGGCAAATTCTTTCATTGGAAAACACACAGCAGCAAGATGATAAGATGATCAGTAGTGGTTTTCTGGAGTTTTTTTTTTTTTTTTTAATACTCCTTATGCTAAGGAGATTTTTTTTTATTTCATTGATTCTGCAATGAAACTCTGTGTGTGTGTGTGTGTGTGTGTGTGTGTGTGTGTGTGTGTGTGTGTGTTTGGAGGAGGAGAACATTGGACAGAAGCACTTTTAATTCTACTGGGACACATTTCACTTTTCCTGAAGTTATTTGCTTCTTAAAACAAACCAATATCATCATTTATGACCATAACCCTAAAGGCATCATGGTTGCCTAACCACATAAACCAAATGAAATGTACCATTTTCAGAATCTTAAGTTGAATGCATTAAAAAACTGAAATGATTTAGGCAAAGATAAGCAGTAAAAATAAAAAAAAGTACATTCTAGCAATGTTTATTAAATGCCTATTTGTGTTTCTGTTTAGTATTCTAAAGGACAAGATTAAGTTAATTGTGGAATCAAAAAATTGCAGAGCTGGAAGGAATTAAAATTTCAATGAGTCTAATTTACATGTCATTTCTGATGGGGAAACTGTGACTAAAGAAAACCAGCCATTGAATTCAGAGGTAGCTTGAACTGAGGCACCCCAAAACCTAGCCAATGGCTCTTTCCAACACTTCTCCCTTGGACTGCCCTGTCATATTAATGTCTATGAATATGACATGTAAAATTTCCTAACATACACCTAATCAACCAAATAATCTTTATTTTATTTTTTAATTATTTTACTTTTTTTCAAATTTTTATTAACAACTTCCATGATTATAAAAAAATCCCATGGTAATACAATAAAAGAGAGACTGAGATGGGGAGGGTATATGATGAAAAATGGAGTTTCAACCAAATAATCTTTAAGGTCTTACTACAATAAACCCAAGCATTAACTTTAAGGCTCTGTCAACATACTTAAAAAAATTTAGGAGCTAATATTCTGGCATTACTCTTTTTTTTTTTTTTTTTTTGGATTAATACCAACATTTAAAGTTCTTTCAGCTTCAACAGTGGATTGTTATGTGAACAAGAAATCGATTTGACTGTGTGTAGGGCCTATGGTGCAAGGATGCCTGGAAACTCTTCCTTGCTTGCTTTGTGGTTCTGCCTGGAAGTAGAGACCAGAGAATTGTTAGGGGTAAAAATCTGCTGAGAATAAATCAAATCACCAGGCTTTAGTGGCAAACAATCAATGAGGTCATATGTTGTTGGCCTCTTGAGGCAAGGCCAGGATTGCTCCTTGGGGGTTGCCTCTCAGTGTTTTTTTTGTTTTTTTTTTTTTTAAACAGAATGGCTTTGCTGGGACATCAACCATGGCACACTCCTTATTCCATTGCTCCAGTGTTTGCCATCTAATAGCCCATTATGAATGGTTTGCTGAAGGCAGAAACTAACCTTTTAGAAAAAATTTCTTCCATAAAGTTTAGTTATATGAATCCAGACTGATTTTCTTGCTGATTGGAAGAATTTTTAGGCAGTATTTAAATGCTTATAAAAATATTCTGGGCTTGACTGTGTAGGAGAGGCTTCCTAGTGGAAACCAAATTGTTAGATAGCTGTGGTCTCCATGGTGATTTTTTTAAAGGCCAAGTTAGAATCAATCTTCTAAATATTGAAGTATAATTTGTGAATGTACAATTGAATGAATAATAAACTTGTCAACAATATAGCACTACCTTTAATTTTTAATTATTTGAGTCTTTATACAAACTAGTTTGCAGCTTACCTACAAGCTGGTTGCTAAATATGACCTTAACTGTGTCCCTCCTCCATTACCATGGCCTACTTTATGATTTTCTTCCTAACTGCATGTTTTATTTCACTGTTGTATTTTCAATATATCTGGTTCCTTTAAGTAGCTCCTTGCCATCCGCTCCTGTGTCCTGTCATAAACTCTCTTCTTCCTGATCCCAGGCACGTCATGCATGTCAGACAACACGGGCTTCCTTGACTTGGGCATTGCTGTACTGGAAAGAGCTCTAGTTTGAAGACATATGTTGTATGGGAGTTTCTGTGTCTGAGTACATGTTTCCTAACTTTCACTTTCTCCATTGACAAGTTTAATTTGAACATTCTCTCCCATGTCTGTTACCACTCATTTTTATAATTTTCTTATATTTTGTGATAAAAAATAATGCAGTTATCAGATAATAATACTTCATGTAGTATATGTTTTATAACATGTTTATGTGAAGTTTGGGGGATATGTCACCCAATAGTTATTTTAATTTGTGTTCAAAGCTCAGCATAATCACAAGCAGGGTAATACAGCTGTGAGCTATGGAGACAGGAGAATAAACTCCCCTCTAAGAGAGACTTGCTCTGCAAGAGGGAATGCTGATAGCCAAATGTTTCCCATGGCAATGCTGGGGCATCAACTGTTTTATTCCTTATGATCTCAGTTTATGTATCCAGAATGCTATTAAAATGGGGAAAATGTTGCATAGTTCCTCATTAGATAAGAACAAATAAGTCTTCAGGGATCATAAACTTAAAACAACATATCTAAATGTGTAGCTCAGAGAGAAAGGGCTTGTTTCTGTGCTGCGAGCATTCTTCATTTCCATTACCTTGATCTTCTTTGATTGACTATTATATTTTGCTTTGGTTTTAGAGCTATGGGCATATGTATCCCAGAAAAGCTTCAAACCCCTGATCCTTCCTACATTCACCACATCCAGGTACTCTAGGGATTATACTTAAGTAAAAAGGGAAGTAGCCAAAGAAACAAATGTCACCTAAAATCCTTATGTTTGTTCCTTTTAGTCATATGTAACTAAAAATATTTATTAACAAATCACTATGTTGTATATATGTAAGTTGAAGGGTCAATATAACATCACTGATACAACTGTAGTTCTTGGAGACAGTTAATGGTGCTTTCATAACCTCATAAAGGCTGTTATTGTCACCACAAGATCTCCACAATCTGGAGCCCATCAACATTTTGACAAAGAAGATAGAGGACAAAAAGCATGAGACATCCAGACATCAATATAGAAGAAGAATGACTTGAAAAGGGGAGGGCTCTCAGGGGGTTGGGGATGGAGGAAAGAGGATAAAAGAGGATGACAGTATGGGAAGACAATCAAATTACAGTGTCTTCATACATTAAATCTCTCAATAAGAATGGTTAAAGGTCATTGTATTCCTTCCATAAATTTTAACTCTAGATCTGCACACCTGTTGAAATCCCCCTTATTTAGGGAGGAAAAGATCTGGTATTTGACTAATAAAAATAACTACTAATTAAAAATTAGGTCCCCCCAAAATGACAGGCTTCTGTCAAAGCACTTGATCACCCACCTAACATAAATAAGACCCATTGCTGAAGTCACCACATGCTGCTGACAAAGAATACCAAGAGAGCCTGCTGGCATCTGGAAGAGAGCCAGGCCCCAGATGGTTAGCCCATTTAGTGATGGGAAGCACTACATGAACTATTGGAGGAAAATGACCAACAATGTTGTGAGTAAGCAAGGGTCACAGCTACTCAACTGCAACTAGCCTGACAAGACATATGCAGCTGTGCAATGGTGGCACACAGCCTTGGTGGGTGACCAGTGGCTTTCCAATTGTCTAAGTGAACTGCTCAGTGAAAAGGAATGAATAGCTGGAACTTGGAACCAGGTCAGAATCCCAAGGAGACGAAGATTATGGTTTCCTATGACAAGCTCCCACTAGTCTCTGGCCAACAATGCTTATCCCATTTAACCTCTGCTGACTTCATTCTTCATTGGAGAATCTGTTCTTTTACAAAAGGTAGTTAGACTCAAAGAGGTAAATCATCTCTTGCCCTTCAACCAAGGCCCAGATAAAACCACAAAGGATTTGGTGAGATGAAAAAAGTGCTGCTTCCATGGAGAGCCTGACAGTCTGCACCAGGTTGATGGACACATACACTGAGGATACGCAGCACTTACCAGAGCAGAAATGCAGAGGCTCCTGAGAATTAAACACTGAAGCAGACTTAAACCACACCTACCATGACTCAAGGAATTTTGTGGAAGTGGGGCAAAAGATTATTAAAGCCACAGGTTGGAGGGCATACCCAGAGGCACAACCCCAATGTGACTTCTTCCATGGCGGATACCATTAATCCCACTGAAGTGGGCCCTTAGTGGGTTGTGGCC
Source organism: Jaculus jaculus (assembly GCF_020740685.1). NCBI lineage: Eukaryota > Metazoa > Chordata > Mammalia > Rodentia > Dipodidae > Jaculus > Jaculus jaculus. The sequence continues at coordinate 145,825,965 of NC_059104.1, forward strand.
AGGGAGGAGGAAAATGATGTTACCTACACATGGTGTGTCCATACAAAGTATATTCTTAATAAGAAAAAGAAAGTTCCTGATTCACAGATTCACAGAGCACAGTATATGTTACTTCACCACAGGCTTGTCATTTATTGTTAGTATATGTTGTGTACAAAATAGATGGTGAAGAATATAGATTCCTGTTATGACAGCCTAAAGTCTTACATCTATCTCATATATATATATATATATATATATATATATATATATGTATATGTAAATTATATATATATATATATATTATATAATTTTAAAACTGTGTTTAGCCATATATATATATATATATATATATATATATATATATATATATAAAATTTTAAAAGTGTATACATATAATTTAAAAATATATTTAGAAAAGTTGTAGCCATATGAATTGTGTGCATATCAGTTATTCTGGACAGTTCTTCCCTTTCCTACATGGGTCATAATAAATTAGACAACATAAGGTTTAAGGTATGGTGTGTCAGGCATATTAAGAATTGCCACCATAGTCAGGGATCTTGCCCCATTTTACAACCCTCCAGACTGAATAAGATGTCTTTTGTTCATTCTGAGTCTGGAAATTGACTCATTTGTTTTTGGCCTCAAAGTCTTTTTACTGACCACTTTTCTAACTCTCCTATCCCATCCTTCTTAGCATCTGACCTCACCATCTTTAGTGTCGCTAGAGATCAGTGAAAAAGTGGTTCTGTGTTTTGCCATGCAGACACTGGGAGTGGTCTCAGGAAATGTGATTGTACATGTGACATTAAAATTAGTTGTCAAACTATTTCTGAACTGTAAGACATCAGATGAGGGAGAGAGAAAGTGGAGAGAAAGAGAGCGCCGTGACTCAAGAGAGGCTATGAGGGAGTTCTGAGCATGAAGGTAAGCTATCAAATGGGAGAAATTTCCCTGTGTGGGCTTAGCTATGATAGCTCTCCAGGGGCAAGCTGTAGCACACAGCCTCGATGTTTTTGCCTTTCCTATTCCCTTAAAAGCCTTGTGCGGGTCAGCACAGTGCTCTTTTGCTGGACCTAGTCCTCTGTTTCTCTGCTCTATCCATGGTGCTGTAAGCAGCAAATTTACTAAAACATAAAAAGCCCATGTCAGTGTTTAGCTTGTGTCAAGTCTGACTCAAAATGAAATCTTGTTCTTGTCACGCTGTGGGAGGGGAGTGCAAAGAGAGCCACATGCAGGCTAGAAAACAGGGGTCTGGAGGTGGCGATTCTATGTGGGTTTGAAAGGGCAGTTATGATTAGAAATGTGACTGTAAAAACAGCATTTCAATGTTCCAAATGTACTCCCCCCGGTGACTTCCACGTCAAATTCACTTAGTTTACAAAAATAAACAAAAATCCCTAACCACAGTTGTGGAGAACTCAACACAAGTCTAGAATACAGTATTTTATTCTAGTGCTTGTCTTTCCCAGGGCTTTAGGGGACCATGGCCACAAGCAGGGAAGTCGGTATGGTGATGGCTGCACAGGCAGGAGCAGGAAAGCATAGACTGATGGGCAGGTGTTGGGGCTGATGCTGATGGTGCCTTGTGTTCTAGTCTGTGTGCTGTGGCAATTGATTTAGAATGTCTCAACCATTGCAGGTAGCTAGCTGATTCAACCAAAGCTTTTGACAGGAGACAAAGTAGTCATCAAACTGAAAATAGAACAGCGCACAGATACGTGCGTGCGTGTGTGTGTGTGTGTGTGTGTGTGTGTGTGCAGAGACAAAGAGAGACAAGAGGAGAGAGAGGGAAAGAGAGCTTGGAAGAGGGAAAGAGAGAAATAAGATAGAGAAAGGGGAAAGCAAGAGAAAAAAATGTATAATCTGTTTTATATGTCATCCACTGCAACTATGGAAATGCTAGTCATAGATAGGTAGATAGATAGATAGATAGATAGATAGATCGATAGATAGATAGATAGATAGATAGATAGATGCTATAACACACTGGCTATTGTGGGATGAGATTGACAAGTCCTCTGATTCGCCTGACAAAGGAACCAGACTCAACACTGCACCAGGTGCAACAGCAGACTCTGCACCCCCACACTCCTCTTATCAATATAGAGGAATGCTATTAGAGGGATTAAAAGTGTACAAAGGGTCGTACACCTTTTGTTGCTCTGTTGAACTACTACAGCTGAGCCCATACCTTTCGGAGCCTGGTCCTTGCACACAAAGTAAAAGCATACATGGACATCAAAGCTAGCTTCTAAGAGCTGAGACAAGAGCATTGAGTGAAGTAGAATGAGTCCCGCTTGTTGAAATTCATCAAAAACTTCAACCAATAAGTTCAGTTACTCATCTACTGTTAATTTCATTGTGGCTTTCTACAAACCCCCCTGCATTTTGGCACTTCAGCAATAACATGCACAATTTAAGACATATCCTTAGAGGCAATTCTCATAAACCGGTTGCTAATTTCTCAGCTTACTTTATACCTGTGGGAAGAATTGAAACCCATAGATACCTGCTAGTAGGGGAATATGAAGAGTTAGGGTATGAAAGTGTTTCTTATCTTGATTCATGGAAAAAAAAAAAGATGTATCTTCTAAGATCTTTCCTCTTCCATAGCTCTCGTATGTAGATATATTTGTGGAAACTGCTACCGTCATCTTGTGACCAGTGGAGTAAAGCCAAGAGATTAGCAGAGACTTTGGACATACGATGCTTGAGCTACTAATATGACAGAAGTATTTGCCTGCCTTTGCATCCACTGTGGGAGAACATCAAAGCCTTGTTCCCTAAACAGTCTAATTTACTATTATGACAATTCATGTTCCTAAGTGACATAATAGATGGGGTTTGGACCATTCCCCCTCTCTCTGGGTGACACTTAGCCACGCAAAGGCTCAGTGCAAAATCAAGAGTGACGCAGGACCTTTCTACTCCGAACGGTGAGGGGAGGTATGATATTCTGAAGACTAAAGTTCTTGGGATGGCTAAAGATCCTAGTTGAGGTATGAAGAAAAGCCTTTTCAGAATCCTCTGAGCATCTAGTTCAGAAATATAGCAGCAGATTGTGTCCTGGTGGAGGCTGAATAACCCAAAGAGAAACATTGAGCTTTCCCCATGACTAACTGTAGAATAGTGCTAAAATTATGTAGATCAAACAGCAGAAACCCCTATGGAGTTGCTCAGGACTTGGGGTCATGAATCAGTTTCATGTCTTGCTAGAAAAAGCCCTGGGAGTGGCTTACTTTCACTGATCCATGAATCTGGTGTGCTTTTCCAGTCCACAGGTTCCCCTTGCCACTTGGAATTTTGCTGTATATGCTCCTGGTTGGATCCCAGAACAGTTTGTCTGCAAACTCTTCTCTCCTCTCCTAGGCTCACACATAGGTTCCCTGAACATATGTTGCCTCATGAGGTTGTGGGTAAGCGTCAGCCTTCTCCATCCGGGCCCCTCTCCCCAGGATTCACTGAGTGCTCAAGAGGACTAAATTATGTCAAATACACCACACCTGCATGATGAGTCCTCATGGACACCAGGGAGGACACAGTGAAAGATTGCTCGTGATGAAGGCCTTTGGATTTGTCTATATGCCTTTGTTTTTAAGGAAATAGAATTCCTCAAATGTTAATCGGCAAATCACAGGAAATGACAATAAACACAGACCACCTACAGTTGTTTCAGCTAAGACAGTTTATCAAAGCATTTTGAATAGTTCTTAGTACATAAGAAATATCTGATAAGTCTAACCACATTGAGTCATCATGAGATTAACGTATTTATAGTCATTATTTACATGTTGGCCAGCTGTAATATAAGGCTGCCCATGTAGCTGTGGGCCTACCTGAAAGGATAGATAAACCACACTTTTAAATTTATTTTTATTTTTTAATATTTTAAATTTTTTAATTAGTTTTCTATTCAGCAAATACAGCAGTTTGGGACCATTATTAGGCTCATCTGCGACCTACCCCCTCCCAAATGGCCCCTCCTTGTAGATGTATATGGTCGTGCATTGTGGAGTTAGCCCATAGTTATTGGTATGATAAATGTCTCTGCATATCATGACCCAACATGTGGCTCTGACATTCTTTCCACCCCCTCTTCCACAAAATTTCCCTGAGCCATGTTGGGTTCATTTTTGGTCTGCTTCAGTGATGAGGTGTTAGGGGCTTCTGAAGCTATGTCTCTCTGATTTGGTAGGAGTTGATTTTTCTCTGTGTTGGTCTCCTTCCCCCTTGTGCTGGTATCTGGTTCATCAGGAAAATAGCACCCTTGATTGTTTTGCCAATTTTCCTTAGTTTCAGTCGGGGCCTTTTTAAGGTATGATGGGGTGGCTCTTTCCTTAGGATCTGCATCTATCTGAAAAATAAAAGCAGAATCTCCAATGGAGACTGAGTCAGCACCAGAACAAATGAGATAACCCTTAGTTTTTTAGTAGCGAGTTTAATAGGTGTAGGCCCTCTTGTATCCCAGGATTGACGGTAGCTTGATATTGGAGAGTGGGCTTATGTTTACATATGGTTCTAACTAGTTTCCCAGCTCCAGCTATGGATCCCATGACCCTGAAGGGATCAGTTAGCCAAAACAAGAGCAGTTGGTTCCCCACCATGGCTGTGTGCCACTGTTGCTTGTGTGGGCATCACAACAGGTTATTTGTTGCTAAGTAGGTTAGACCATGAGTTGCTTGGACAGATATTGGTCATTTCCCCCAGTCACCCATGTAGCACCTTTTGGCACTAGACACACTGACTGGGGACTGACTTTCTCCTGGCCTCCAGCCATGCCATTCCATTTTACATGTCAGCTGCATATACAATCTTCAGCAATAGGGTCTTACCACTGACCTTTGGTGGGTCATCAAGTACTCTGACAGAAATCTGTCATTCTTTTAGGAAACCTTGTAGGTTTCTCTGATCAAAAGCTCATTGTGGATGATAGCCCCATGCTGGTACTGGGAGTTACAGGTCAGTGCCCACTAAGAAAATGAGGAGAAAGATAACTAATATACAAGAGTTAGAGAGGAGAGAGGGCAGGGGGGGAGAGAGAGGGAGGGAAGATGTAGAAGATTTAGGTTAGACTTGATCCCACCCTCTCCAGTGTCTTGTGGTTCAGGTGTTTCCTGTAAGGGCCTGGTGAAGGTTCAGCCATTTTGTCTGCCTTTTAGGAAGTAGAATTTTATGGTACCATTGCCATTTGGGTCCAGATTAGTGTTTCCCACCCCTTTGATGCCCTCCCCTCCCTCCCTCTCCTCCATATTTGCTATGGCACAAGATTAAAAAAATAATAAAATTAAAAAAAAAACAAGAATTAGATGCTAAGTGTAGTGGTTTGAATCTGAAATTGTCTCCGTAGCCTCATATGTTTGTGATTAAGCCTCTCTCTCAACCCCAGCTGGTGGGTGTGGTGACTGGCAAGAGGAGTTGTGTCGCTGACAGGAGGGACTTGAGATTTTATAATCCAGCCCCACTTCTCAGTGCCAGTGAGCTCACTCTTCTACTTCCTCTCAGCTGATATGACAAGATGTGGATGTCTGCTCTGCCATGCTTTTCCTGCCAAGATAAAGCTTCTCCTCAAACTAAACCCTTCATAAATTGCTCCTGGTAGGTCAATTTGTCCCATCAATGAAAGGGTTCCTGCTATACAAGGCGTCCTATAGTCTATCTGAAAAAAAGTCTCCAAGTACACACAAGTCCAGGAAGGTCTCTGGAGAACAACATCCTTGCCTTGCTTTTTTTTTTTTTTTTTTTTTTTGGTCAGGAAATCATCCAAAGCTCTCTGCCCTCACTGAGTAATATATCTACTCTTCTGTACTTATGCAGCCCCCGACTCAACCTGGCTGTTATACATTGTGTCATGGGATCACTTTAAGAATCCACTCAATTATTGGAACAGGAAAAATAAGAATAGAACTACAAATTATACCAGAAGATTGGAGGGATCAGCTATTACTAATGTTGGGAGACAGAAGCATAGCAGATGTAAGGGGCAGATACAATAGTGTGGCTATAATAACATACCTAAGCAAGAGCCCTTGGCTTTGGCTACTACCCATCCAGAACTATGGCCCACCTTGCAGAACACTGATGATACAAAATTCCCTGTGGTGCTTGGCTGGAGCAATCGATTGGAAATTTGTCATCTGGAATTTGCTGGAAGACAAGCACTCCAGGAAAACTATTAACAAGGACATATCTCACCAGTGGCTCCCTATTCCAAAATGTCTGTAGAAGGGCTGTCAGAAAAGCTTCCAGGTGCTAGGCACTATGGGAAGTGTGCACTGTAGTGTTCTGTTCTTGGAGAAGCAGTCTGTCCTACAGGAGCATGACCAGGCGGGAAAACAGAGCTAGAACACAGCCCTGTTTCTCCAGGCATCTCCTCAGTGACTTGTTCTGCATCACTGCTAGTTGAAAAAGGAAATAGAGCCAACATTTTGGATCCATCCTATGGGGCATTTGAAAGGGATGGATTTGGAGCTGATAAGAAGTAGATGGATGAATCGAAGGGCCATTTAGACAGTCTTTAACATTAGGATGGAAGTGACAATGCTGGATTTAGTTGGGAATCAGAACTTCACTCCTCCTTAGCTTACTCCCACCATACTGCCCCACCCCCAACACACACTCAGAACTCAATGGTGAAACTGATAAGAGTAAAGTTATTACATGGAACATCTATAGCTGTGTCTTCTCACAGCTTTTGATTCCTGTGGGAAGTCTGTACCACTCTTTAACCTGAGGCAGTATAGAAGATATGTATGATGTATATGTATAATGGCTGAGTCAGAAAGCCATTTCAAAAGAGCTGGGATTGAACCCTGCTAGACAAGCTGATGCACAGTGCTATACTCCCAGGTCCCAAAATAATTATTGATGATGAATAGAGTACCTGTACATATGTAATCCAAACATTTTAGTCCCTTCATTTTCAGAGATAAATATACTTTCTACATTAACTAGAAAGCAAATATAATTAAGTGTTATCTTTTATACAGCAATTCCATTTTAGTACTTTTACTCTTCACTAAGGGTGGTGATTATGAAGTACAAAAATACAAAGAAAACATAATTTATTACTACATTGTGCTATTTTTTTATAAGCTCTACATAATTACAACAGGACAACAGATTTAAACTAATTCTATCTTGGAATAGAGGAATGTATGATTACCATATAAATAAGGTATCATGAAATTTGTCATATAACTATTTACAATACCACAGTAAATGAGCAAATAACAGTAATATACAGGTATTATTATTTGCATGCATTCTTATGTCATAGTAAGCAGTTAGCTGATAAAATTATGTTATAAATAAATAATTTAATTTTATGAAGGGTTTCATAATAGAAAAAGACAATATAAATGACAAGCTTGAAAAGTCATTTTCATTCATTGTGCCCGTGTGAACTGAAAGGGAAAAAGCTGAACAACCCACTCAAATATTTAACTTAACTTACTAGACTGAGTGGTGTACTGGTGTGTTTATGTATAATGTAAACCTATGTCTACACATATTAATTTCTTTTATAGCAAAAGGCCTTATACTGAGAAATTTATGAATGACACAAATCTCTCCCTTATAGTTCTGGGAGGAGGAAGTTCCACCGTCAGGGCATTAGCAGATTCAGTAAGACTGACTTCTTCCTCATTGATGGGTTTTGTCATTGTGTCTTCACATGAGATAAGGGGCAAGATAACTCTCTCAGCATATTTTATAAGGGCACCAAGAGCATTTGTAGAATTGGAGGCTTCATGGAATATGCATTTTGAGGAAAAATACCTTCTTAATAGATCATGCAGGGTATCAAGTTCTAACTTCTGACCTTTAAGTAGTACAACCCTCCAGATCAATTATCATTAATCTTTTCCTCCCATTCTCTCCTCTGTACTCCTGCCTTTTTCCTTCCATTTTATTCTAAAGCCTGATTCTCTCTCTCTCTTTTGTTTTTATCCTAACCAGTCAGCATTCTGTGGAGTTTATACTTTAAAAAGTCACTTTTGGACAGACTTTTACAAGTAGATTCAGCTGAAGGGCAGATCAGAGTCAAAGAATAATAATTCTTCAGAAATATATACCACTTTCACATTAAAGTGCTTTCATGTGCATTACCTGATTTAATCTACTCAACAATGTACAGGTATTATAGTTCTCATTTTACAGTTTCAGAATCAGAATTTCTGTAAAATTAAAACTTAATTGCCCAAAGTCAAACAGGTATTTTGAGGTAAAGTTGAAATCGTAACTTTTGTCTTCCAAATCAAAGTACAAGTTTATCTCTAAGGAAGCTAACTAAGGTTAAGCTTGATCACTAAGTGTTGTTGTTGTTGTTTGTTGTGTTGAAGTATAAGCAGCACCTCACTTCCTGCCCAGGCAGTCCTGGAATTTACTCTGTCGTCTCAGGAAGGCCTCAAACTCACACTGGTTTTCCTAGCTCTGCCTCCAAGTGCTGGGATTAAAGACATGTGCCACCATGCCCAGCTTGGATCACTAGTTTTCTTGATATTTTATTTTTATTTATTCATTTGAGAAAGAAAGAGGGAGAGGGGGAGAAAATGAGGAAATAGGCATGCCAAGGCCTCCAGACACATGTGCCACCTTGTGCATCTGGCTTACCTGGGTCCTGAGGAATTGAACCTGGGTCCTTTATCTTTGTAAGCAAGTACCCTATCCACCATGCCATCTCTATAGCCCTTGGATCACTAATTTTGAACAAAATTTTATTATTAACTGGGCTACAAAGCTGGTATTAGAATGGAAGAGATCTTTGCAAACCTATATTGCATAAAAATTCATGACAGCATGTTATATGCTTAGCAGACTGGCAGCTGCCTGATCACTAGCCTTCTTATGGGTTGAATAGGTCACTAAATTTTAATGAGGTAACATGTAGGATTTTACATTTTTACTGGCTGAACTCATTCTAACACTAGTTTACATAGTCTATTATTGGTTTAGTTTCTTTTTTTCCCCCAAATATCAATACATTAGATCATGAACTTTCAACCACTTCTTTTTTTTTTTTAATTTTTTTTTTAAATTTATTTATTGGAGAGCGACAGACACAGAGAGAAAGACAGAGGGAGAGAGATAGAATGGGCGTGCCAGGGCTTCCAGCCTCTGCAAACGAACTCCAGACGCGTGCGCCCCCTTGTGCATCTGGCTAACGTGGGACCTGGGGAACTGAGCCTCGAACCGGGGTCCTTAGGCTTCACAGGCAAGCGCTTAACCGCCAAGCCATCTCTCCAGCCCTCAACCACTTCTTAACAGGTGTGTTATAATTGTTAATATTGAGTCATCCTGTGGATGCTAGTAGTGCCTTGAGGAGTGATGGGAATTGAGCATTCATTCATTCAACTCTCACTGTGCCCTCTGCTTGTGACTAGACCGTGTAATTGCTCTTCTGGGATTTTAGTTCATTGAAGCATCATTGGAGGAAGTGGGCTCCAGTTCAGCCAGGGAACACCAGATTAAACAGCTAGAAAAACACAATAGCCAGTGACTACTGCTTCTATATAAATTTAATGATAAATTTGAGAAGAAGAGTAGGAAATATTTGCTTATATTACCAAAACAAAAATGCTCCAAATCTCTTTTGTGGTTTATTTTATATGGTATTAAAAAAATTTTTTTAGACAAGTTCTCACTCTTCACTCCAGGGTAGTTTCAAGGAGCAGTGATGCTCATGTTTCTCCTTCCCAAATGCTGTGGTTACAGGCCTGAGCCAGCTAGCTCCTGTTGAGGATGTGCAGGCTTGGAGTTGGGCAGATACTTTCATTCTGTAAGTCAGCACTTGGGAAGATGCTCACAGAATGGGGGACTTTCAGTTAAGATGGTGGCATAGGAACCATGCCAAAGCAGCCTCATGGATAAAAAGCCAAATAAAACCCAGCTAAATACACACGTTTACCAAAAAGTGAGGTGTAGGAGAAATCAAAATGGCAGAAGAGAAGTAGGAGAGTCCCAGAGCATCCAGAGCCCACACAGGCAGGCCAAAGCAGTTCCGGCAGTGAAAGCAGTGGTGGAAGCCGCGGCTCCTGCTCCGGCAGCGGCAGCAGCGGCTATAGCAGTGGCAGGCCCAGCAGCAGTGGCTTCAGCAGTGGCAGCATCAGCATCAGCTTCGGCAGCAGCAGTGGCGGGTCCAGCAGCTGCAGCTTCAGCAGCAGCAACAGAACCAGCAGGGGCAGCTTCAGCAGCAGCAGCAGTGGTTCCAGCAGCACGGGTGCCCATCTGCGGAGCCACAGTTGCCAGGCTTGTTTTGCCCCAAAGGAGAAGCCAGTGCCCAGCTCCAGAAAACAGAACAACAGTCCAGCGACTCAGCCAGCCTACTTGACTGAGACCAAAATCATCCACAAAGGTAACTGGGATTGCACCAGGGAAGGGTCTCACTTGGTCACAAGCTGACTTGGAAACCTCAAGAGACCAGAAATCTTAACATCTTTGTGGATAGAGGGTGTGGTTGTTATAACACTAACTCTTCCATAAATACTTGGTGCTGTTTTTGATTGAATGTGTACAATGTTTAGTTAAATTTTAGAATCTACCTGTATTTTGTTCCACTCAGCCTACTTGAATACTCCCATAACAGGAAAACTCAACCCCTAGGAACACTTTTCTGGATACTCTGAGAGTGTTAAGAGCCATACTTAGCATCTTAATCTCCTACACTGAAGATATATAACATCAGATCAATTGATACAGCTAAGAATACCCTGCAAACTAGAAAATCCAAGCATTAACTTAATCCAAGATGCAAAAATATATACATGATAACACAAGAAACACAAAAAAATCAAGACAATATAAATCCACTAAAAAATATTAATGCATCAGAGATGACCTCCAGTGAGAACAAGTTGGAGGAAATGACCGAGAAAGATTTCAAAAGAATGATTGTAAGTATGTTCAAAGAAGTCAAAGAACAAATCAAAGGAATCAAAGAGGAAATCAGAGAGGAAATCAAAGGAGTAAAAGAAGATGCAGGACACCAATTTAATGAAATAAAGAAGGCAATATAAGACATAAATAAGGAAATAGAAATAATAATGAAAAAAACAGTCAGAATTACTAGCAATGAAGAACACAGTTAATGAAATTAAAACTCTGTAGAAAATTTCACCAGTAGAATGGATAAAGGAGAGGACAGAATATCTAAGCTAGAAGAACAGGTGGCAGATATAATACAGTCCAACAAAGAAAAAGACAAACTAATAGAAAAGTATGAATGGTAATTTCAAGATATTCAGAACACTATGAAAAGATCAAACATAACAATTCAGGGCATAGTAGAAGGAGAAGAATCTATCGCTAAAGGAATAATAGGTGTCCTCAAAAAATCACAGAAGAAAACTTCCCTCAAATTGGGAAAGAGGTGCCAATGCAGATACAGGAAGCCTTTAGAACAACAGACAGACAAAAGCTTGAAAGAACCTCTTCTCGCCATATTATACTCAAACAACCAAACACACAATCCAAAGAAAAAATATTGAAAGCAGTTAGAGAGAAAAATCAAGTTACCTACAAAGGCAAGCCCATGAGGATTACAGCAGATTACTCAACACAAACTTTGAAAGCCAGGAGGGTTTGGAGTGATGTATTCCAAATTCTGAAAGATAACAACTGTCAACCAAGGTTACTTTATCCTGCAAAGCTATCCATTCAAATAGACGGAGACAAAAGCAGGCTAAAGGAGTATTTGAAGACAAAACCAGCTTTACAGACAATACTTGAACGAATACTTGAATGAATGTTCTCTCTCATATGTGGATCCTAGCTACAGATGATTGGGCTTCTGCATTAGAAGGATAAAGCTCAGTAGCAGAGGCCAGTAAGTTAAAAAGGAGATATAAAGGGAAGAGAAAGAAAGGGAGGAGGGTACTTAAAAGGTTGGTATTGTCTATATGTAAGTAGAATGATTGAGATGGGGAGGGGATATGATGGAGAATGGAATTTCAAAGGGGAAGCAGTGGGGAAAGGAAGGGTACTAACATGGGATATTTTTTATAATCATTGAAAATGTTAATAAAAATTGAGAAAAAAATTAAAATTAACAAAAATTTAAAAAATTAAACGCTGTAATATATAGATCAATCCAAAGATATGGAAGTCTAATATTTACACACTGAGGAAAGATGGTAGGAAAATATTCACGTGTTTGCTTTTTGTAGTTAAACATATTTCTATAAGAGCAGAAAACTGTGTGCACAGTAAAATTAAAAAAAAAAAAAAAAAAACCTGCAATCGGCTGGATTGATGGCTTAGCAGTTAAGGCGCTTGCCTGCAAAGCCAAAGGACCACAGTTTGATTCCCCCAGACCCATGTATGTCAGATGCACAAGATGGTGCATGCATATGGAGTTCCTTTACAATGGCAGGAAGCCCTGTTGCACCCATTCTCTCTCTTTCTCTCTCTCTGTAACAAATAAGTAAAAAAATAAAATATTTTTTAAATGCTAAAAAATAAAAGAGATGCTCACAGAAGAGGGACAGTTACTCACAGGGACATGATTTCTTGGCTTGAAAATTTTGTCTTATTTACCTGACCAAAATTTATAGCAATTTTTAATATTTAATATCCCTTTAAAATTTACATCAGGTATCCCTAGATAGACTTTATGACAGACATTCACATTTTATGTGGTTCTTAGACTCAATCATTTCCAGATAAATTACAGAGTATTTAAATGATTGTCTGACCATACCTTCAGATGGGAGGGGAGGAAATTGTTGAGCTAATTCCAGGAAAGAATTTTTCTATTATTAATTTGCTTTCAAATTAAAAATGTCATAATTATTGTATTTAATAATAAACAAATAAAATTGGATTTTATTTTGAATCACCTTGGGGGAAAATTTCAATATAATGAGTATTGGTTTGAATAAAATGCAGTTTGAAAATCCAAGTTACAGCCAACCATGGTGGCACACACCATTAATCCTAGCACTTTGGGATCACCGTGATTTCAAAGCCACTCAGAGACTAGTTAGTGAATTCCAGGCCAGCCTGGGCTAGAGTGAAACCCTACCTTGAAAAACCAAAACAGGAAAAAAAAAAATCCATTTTATACCATTTAGCATCTGAATGACTCAGGGAGAATTATCCTTGCATTTCTTACCTTTTTTTTCCCCTGAAGGTGTCATGAGACTTTTTAATAAAATAATCAATATGTAGAGTCTCACATGGAGTATGCACTCACCCCCTCCAACACTACTTTTAAGTTTTACACTAAGTATGGTATTAGATCCACTTTAAATTGTGATGATTAAAAAATTTACATTAAAGTAAAATTTCCCCTGTTCAAATTACTTTCATGATGTTTTCCACAGTAATATGATGTTCAATATATTATTTACCTCCGATGATGAAATAATAGGACTTTAAATTCTGCAACCTGGTGTCATATATACTATATGACAACACTCAGAATTACAAATGTAACAAGTGAGCTAGGAGACATGGAAGAACAAGTCTGATGTCACTGTAGTATCTTGCACATGACTGGTTAAAATAGCCAGGCAATATGTTGCAAACTGTCATAGAGACTAAATGAATAAGTGAAGTTTTAGAACACATTAAAGAAAATGCAGAACATTTAAAAAATGGTAGATTTGATAAAAGAGTCATATAGTATTTTTAGAAACTCATATTGGACATTAAATTTTAAGGGACATTTAAAATTAAAATGTAGATATGCTTGAGGCAAGAACTGGAAAATTAAATGATAGATCTATAGATATTAGTATTAAAAAGCTATTTCAAAAGGTTAAAATCCACAGAAGTAAGTAGTAGTTTCACACATGAAACTCATTTATTCTTTGTAATTATGGCACATATAGAATGCACTTCCTGGCCACTTTATGCACAAGTGAGATGATGAGATTAGTTCTGGCAGATGCAATGTACACACTAATGAATATTTCTTCTAAAGTAAACATTTAATTGGCAGGGCATTAATTTCTATTTGAAGGCCAACAGAATCCCTTAATGCCCCTGATTAACTACAATTGTCAGAAGTTCTCTGAAGAATCTAAAATGAGTATGTCTCCTGAAAAAGAGATCAGTAAAATTAGCATGTCATGCTTGGGGCCAGTGAGAATTGGAGGATATTTGCTACATAACTAATATCTACCCCAGTACTTATAAAACTAAGAAATATATTGTATATTTACAAACTATCTCTGGAGAGGCACATTTCTTGGTGCTTGCCTGTAATTCTGGTCCTTGGGTGATAGAGAGGAAAGACTGGATATTGGAATGTAAGCGGGGCTAAATATCAAGACTCTCTGGGAAAGAAAAATCACTGGAGCCAGCCATAGCCTTTGTTCATGTGATGAATATGGTCGACCCTGTGCTGCCCAGCAGTGGAGACAGTGGACAAGAAGGCAAAGATGCTGTCCTTCATAAAGCCTAAGGTATATGTTCCTAAGGTATGAGGGAAATATTGCCTAAACTATGACCTAAAATAGTTCCATGATAAAGAAACTGAGAGAAAAAAATGATCAGAAATCCTTAAAAGTCTTAACAGATGATAGTTTAGAAGAAAAAGCAACTAAATGTTAATGGCTAAGCATTTTCTTAAAATAACGATAATGAGTTCCTGAGATTTGTTTCACTTTTTCATAGAATTGATTGAAATAGACCAATGTTCTTGTTCAAAAAATAAATAAAATTTGAACTATATGCACATATGTATGTATATATAAACATGCACACACATGTGTGTATGTGTGTGTGTTTACATGTGTATGTAATTTAAGTATGTATATAATAGACTCTATGGAAAATATTTTTGAATAAAGGAATATTTACATAATCACAAAATGAACAACACACTAATATATAAAACTTATAAATTTGGACATGTATAATTATGTTTTGAAAGATGACATTTCTTAGTATTATCATACTTAGTAACTAACAGAACATGTATGAAGCACATTATATAGAGCATGAAGAATCCAGTCCTCATTTTTGAACATGACTTATTAGAAATGTAGAGAACTACTATGTCCACAGATACATATTTTGTTTTATTAATTGTGATGTTTATAAAAGATATATGCTGGATTTCAAAATGAGCTTATCTAAATTCTGGAGGGCAGATTATATTGCGAATATTCTCTGGTCACAATAGAATCTAGCTGCAAATCAGCACCAAAGAAGCAAGTATTGAAGGTTTTTACATTAAATAGGCAACAAGAAATCACCCTGTAAGTTAGAAATATTTTAACTAAATAACAATATAAGTGTTCTCAATTAAAACATGTATCAAGTTAACTTTCTGCAGAGGAGAAATATCTCCAAGGATTTTTAAATGAATATAATTTTAAAATTTGATAAAAGCCAATGACATATATATGACTTTTAAGAAGCTTGGGAAAGAATACTTAATTACCTACACAGAAAATTTAAAACAAAGCAGGAGTAAAAATAAGACAGACTAACAGATTAGAAAGCAAGTGGTTAGTAGAGAATATAAATAACTTTATTTTTGGAAGAACTAATTATATTTATAAAATTCAACCAAGAGTTCAACAATTTACCATTGCTAACAATATTAAAATAACATCAGCAAAGGTTTTGCAAATACAAGAAGAAATGAATAAGGAAGACTGTACAAAAAGGACACAACAGCAGTCTCTAAGAAGGAAAATATTTAAAATTAAACTTGACTAAAATTAAGAAATCCCACTTATCACAAGAGGCCATCCACTTGTGAAAGAAAAGTTGAACTCACAGAAAGCATTTGCAATACAAAACTGCAGCAGAGTCTTCGTGAAGACTGTATCAAAATGACTTACAATAACTAAGAAGTGGAAGCATAGATAATCCAATTAAACTTGGACAAAGGCCTTGAAGAGGCTGTTTACCAAAGAGGATACCAAAATGCCTCATAAATACAAGAAAATGTCCTCAACATCATTAAAATCAGGGGCATATGAATAAAAACAAAAATGTGATAGCACTACACACGACCTACAGATGGGAAAAAATACAAGAAAATATAGAAAGAAAACGGCTACAAAGGATTGAAAACAGGAGAAAAGTAGGTGAGGTATAGATGGTGAAACTTTTTAGGAAAGTATGCTCAAATTTCATATGGTAGCAAGTCTGTACAACTCTAGATGTTGCTACTTCTAAACACAGCACCTCAAACACCTAATTCTCTCACTGAGATAACCTATCTCAGGTTCACACCAGCAATTCAAAGGCAGAAGATATTGACAGTAAGCAAATTCTGAGACTGTCTGTCTTCACTTCCTTGCCTGCAAGTCAGCATGCTCCTGAGCCTGAGGTTGAGTAATGGAGATGATACCAAGCTAGTGCAAGTGTGAAGTGAAGCAACCTCATTGACAAATATTTGGGCACAGTCTACTAAAGATACGCACATATATCTCGTGCTGTTCTAAACCTTGTCACCATACTCAGAAAGGTTAAAATGCATGCGTATTACAAATAGTGCTGAAAACAAATCCATAATCCTGAAAGTCTGTGTTCTCATCTTTCTGTCATTGTGACAAAGTAACCTAGGTGAACAACTTAAAGTGTGAAAAAGTTTCATTTAGGTACATGATCTCAGACGTTTTTGTTTAAATTCACTTGGCTTTGTCACTTGGAGCTTGTGGCAGTACCTTGTATCTAGTACATCACAGTAGGAATGCATAGTAAAAGAGGCTAGTTCACCTTAAGGTGGCTAGGAGGGACTGGGGAAGGGGAAGGAAAAGGAGAAAGGGAGAGGGAAGAAAGGAGAGAGAGAGAAAGAGAAAGATCAGAGTCTCCTACAGAGGCATGTCCCTAATAACCTAACTTCCTGCCCCTTAAACATTATACCCCCTCCCAATAGCCACTTATTTGGTGACCAAATGACTAGCCTGTAGGCCTTTGGGAGATATTTAAAATCCAAACTATAAACCTACAAGTTCTCAAACAAAGGAGCTAAGAATCGAAGAACGAGAAATTAAAATAAAGAGGCATAAAAGTCCTGGTAAAAATGTAGGGGGAAATGTAAGAATGTAAAAGACTATGAAAATAACCAAACTAATGTGTGGTTTATAAAAGATAAGAGAAGGAAACCTTGACAAGAATGATTAGCAAAAAGAAACCTCACAGAATGTAAATCAGATGTAATGACAAAATTGAAAGATTTTTAAAGTGTTGTAAAGGTACTATGAAATATACATGATTAGGTTCATAAAATTATAGGAATAAATTTACTTCTGAAAATACATTAGTAACCAGATTTGTAGAGGAACAATTAAAAAAATAAACTAGACTATATTTTAAGATATTAAAGTCCTATTCCAAATTTTTCCAAAATATTAGAAAACTCAACTTTTGGCCAAAAAGTATTGAAAATATTAAAATTCATAGCATGTAGTCATTAAGCTGATGAAGTAATAGATATCTTTTATAATTTTTGTTTTTATTTTTATTTATTTATCTGGCAGCAACAGACAGAGAAAGAGGAAGATAGAGGGAAGAGAGAAATTGAGAGAATGAGTGCGCCAGGGCCTCTTAGAACTGGGAAGATGGCTCTGTGGCTCAAGCTAGAGTAATTTTATCATGGCAGGCTTCTGTGATTACCACATGTTGACAGGGAAATGGAAGGCAGACACAGGAGAATTTCTTGGAAGCTTGTGGCAAGAGCAGAAAAATAAATAGAGGAAGAATATAGAGTGAGAAACTCTGCCCCAAATAAGATGGCGCACTAGAGAGGACAGATGCAAAAGTTTTCCTCTAACCTCCATATGTGTTCCATGGCATGCACTTACCTGTTTCTACATGCATACACATGAACATGTACACACACATACACACTCAACAAATGATTTTTTTAAGGACTTTCAGTACTGAGAGTGTGACTAGTACCATCGGTGGTGATTTTGGAAAGCAATGTAGCCCTCTAGAATGAAGTGCAGTACCTGCAGATCCTATAGACCAAGTCTGGGTAAGACAAGGAGTGCTGTTCATAAGCAGCAAATCAAAAGATATCCCCTGCAACACCATTTGTGTCAACAAAAGCCATTTTTCATGGAAGTGTAAAAGGAAAACGCTATGCATATCAGTCAGAGCTCCCCAATGAACAGGACAGAAGATACACACTTTTCACATACTTAGTGTTATATAACTATAATCCATCAGAAGAGAAAAAAAAATTCGAAAATACAAGTGGAAAAACCCAAACTATTTAAACCGGCTTACATAACACAAGTGATGTTTACATATAGCAGTGTAAGTTCAAAGGAATGACTTATATAAATGCACAAAAGTTGCTTGTACATGAGTGGGGTACATCCAGGTCTACACATATATTGACACTGAACCATTACGCGCCATCTCTTGCTGAAGGCAGGGATGATTTTCTCAAATATCTTACAAAAAGAAAGATTGTTTCCGGAATTTATAACACTGACATTTGGGGAGCGGGGGCTGCGGAGGAGAACGGAAGAGCAGAGAGGAGCCGAGCAAAGGAAAGAAGAGGAGAGGAGGAGTTTTTGACTTTTACGAAGTCATGGTGACTTCAAACACAAAATTCATGTGGCCAGCCAGTAGGCTACAGATTTCACATATAAGATAATGTTGCAATATTGAGTCTAGAGGCTGGAAACAGGTAGATTTTTTTTTTTTTTTCATTGCACACTGAAGGCAGAATTTATTCTTTGGAACACATGGATATTTGCTCCTCAACTGAATGAATAAATCCATCCATGTTATGCATGATAATTTGCTTTGTTTAAAACTAAAAGACTTTAAATGTTAATCATACCTAAAATAATTTACAATACCATCAACACTAGTATTTTACCAAGACACCTATTGCATTGTCTAGACAAAGTGGTACATAAAATTGACTATGTAGGCCAAAAGTGAATTGCAATTTAATCAGAAGTAAGGAACAGCATTTGAATAGAGCAATGTAACCATATTTCTAAAATTATTATGTGTGAAATAAATAAGAAACTGAATACAATAACAAATACCAATGATAAGTTAAACACCTGCAATGAATAAGGCTACATATTGCAAATACATGTATATACAAATTAGATTGAAGTGACACAGACAATTAAAAAGAAAGTAGATATCTAGGATAGAGGATACAAAGGCAATGAAGCATAAAAAAAGAAAAATGATACAAGTCACTAGAGATGCCACACATGGTGTAATGATAAGGGACTCTATTAGGAATGGAAGAACATGAGTAAATCAGTTCTATGCACATGGGGGAATTAAATCATGCATAATATCATAGTTCAATAAACAAATAAACTATATTTCATACACATAGAACCATATTCTATGCAATGAAAGAGCATTCAGTGAAACGACAAGGAAAGTTCACTCCTGAAAGTTGAGACACTACTGCTCCTACTATCAGACATAGGTAAAGCCAAAGACATTTGAATTTGAGAAATAAGAGTTCAGTGGTAGGGCAATAGGGAGAGGACTTCAAGAGAAGGTAATAGGAGGGGGTTATGAAAAAATGCAATGTATACATGTGCAAAATTGTCAACAAATAAAAAAGAAACCTCAGTTTTTCTGAGATGATATATAATGGATAAACAAAGAATTTAAAACAAGAGAATAGGAATGTGACAACAAGTCTAAGAGAGAAAAATATTTAAGTATCATGAGTTAGTTCAGAGATGTTTTGGATTAATATATAATATAAAATGTAGATATAGGAAATTAATCCAATTTATCTATAGCAATAATAAACAGTATAGGTATTTGAAAATATTACCTATGAAATTGAAAATAAGAAACCAGGTAAATCTTGTAATATACCTTACAAAATTATGACTTACCTTTAAATGAAACAACATAAAATTTAATTAAAGGGCTTTAAAAAAGATGAAAGTATATATGGATATATATTATAATAAAGAATAGTCAACATAATAAAACTGTAAGTTATTGCCATAATAAACCGTAAGGTAAATGTTATTCCAATAAAAAAGTTCAATAGCTTTTCTTGAAATTTAGGAAACGAATCTTAACATGTATATTAAGGAATTTTTGTAAACCAAGGCAATCCTCCTTTATTCTGAAAAAAATATAGAAGAATGGAGTTTTTTGTGCTTTGTAGGATGTTTACAGATCTGGCCTCTGCCTCCATGGTGGTGAAGATTGATTTGAGGAATGTCCTCTGGAAAAAGATTGTCTGCTTGTGAAGAGATGAATTTGATATTGGTGGTAGATGAGAATGACAGTTACATATACTGCTATGTACTAATTACAAAGAGAAAGACACTAGTAACACACCTGCACTTTCATAAAATGGGCATGTATAGAGGCATTAGTAAAAACCAATGAGAAACATTCAATAGAGCGAACTAGAATAATTAGCACATATGGTAAAAAGATAAATTAAAAAATATCTATGCTATGCATAAATAAATTTCTGCCTTCTGTAAAAGAAAAAGTAGATTCTCCAATAAGGAGTGAAAATAGCGTTAAGTAAAAGAGGATAGTCATAGTTAATTAAGAGAGTTTTCATGTCTGTAGTCTCTATTTTGGCCAAAGACTAGTGGGAGCTTCTCACCGGAGTCCATGGCCCTCCTCCCCATTGGATTCTGACTTGGTTCCCAGTACCAGCTATGAGTTCCTTCCCACTGAGTAGAACTCTAAGCCATTCAGAGAGTCATTGCTTACAGCCAAAGAAGGCCCTCAGTGGAATGGGGGCAGGCAGGAGGTGAACAGTAACAACACATTATTTATTTATATAAGTTTCTACTTAATTAAAAAAAAACACTTCTGGGATGATTAAATATGAGGTCCCTATAACAAAATTAAGAAACATGTAATATTTGACTCACATTCTTATTCCTATGAATGCATCCCAGAAAACCTTCACAAATACATTTAAAGAGATACTTAAGAAAACATTCATTTGGCACAATTTTCAACAACAAAATCATGCAAACAATTTAATTGTCCTTCATTAAGTTAAATAAATTTTATTTTGAATTTAGTGCAAAAAATTTGTGCTGTGAAAAACAAACTGGCAGGATCTACAAATGTCCATTAATAAATACAAAAATCACAAAGGAAATGAGTAGCAAAACATGCATGCACTGAGGTATTACTTTATAAAGTGAATACATGGAAATCATAACACATATTATTTATAATTAATGTCACAGATATTAAATATACAGAATCCTGGGATGGAAAACTTCTGTTTTCCTAGGAATGGAGAGAGGTGTATAGATAGTGTCAGACCTTAATAACAGAGGAACCTAGATTTATAATCTGAAAAAAATTTAAGCAAATTTGGCAACATTTTAAAGGTTTTAAATGCTTGGTCATCACGAATGGCAGCCTCTTAGCTACCTGTCCCTTTGTACGAGATGGATATTTCTCTATTGACATGCCCCCATGTGAGAGATGAGATATACTCTAGTGTGTCCTAGTGGGGGAGATGGACATTCCCTGGTGTGTCCATGTGTGAGAGGTGAGATGTTCTCAACTGTGTCTTATTTTGGGAGATGTGGCTTTTGCTAATGTGTCTGTGTATGAAATGGGATGGGAATTCTCTGGTGTTTCACTGTATGGGAGATGGAGAACTCTCTATTGTAAATCTGTGTGGGAGATGTAGTTTTCTCAAGTGTTTCCCTCCGTGAAAGGTGATGTATTCTCTAGTTTTACCAACAGAAGTGACCAATTCCTCAACATGGAGTGATTCTGATTCACAATATGTGTTTTCTCCTTACTTTAAGTCGTTTCTATTTAGCAGATGATCGTTACCACACACAGGAAAGCACACTCGTGCCGAGCACACGCGTGCACGCACACACACACACATACACACACACAGACACAGACACACATACACTTGAAGTCTTTATTTTTCTCTCCAAATTTTAAACAAGGATGACTTAAAAGTTAATTCCTTATTTCACACAACTGATAAAACTGATTATTTTTCCTTCCCTGCTTACTAATGAGACCGTCTCTTCTTGTTCATTCATTTCTTCTTTTTCTCCCCTCAGCACATTCATCACTTTTCATTTACTTTAATGTTCTTTCACCAGCCTTATCTTTTTTCTCACAAAGCCGAAATGATGATGCACATTATTCTTATCTGAATTTCTCCACACACCCCTATTTCCTGGATGGATTCAGCTTAACCAGTAGATCACTGATCCTTGCTTACAGAGCCACCCTGGATCTTGATTACTCTGTTCATTTGTCTTGTTCAGGAGGAACAGGATGAACTCTTTAACTGTGTCGTCTTTAAAGATACACAAGCACATTTTAAAGATTGAGGAAAATATATATAGAATATATTTCATAAATACTTTTGAATAATTCAACAGAAACACCCCCATTTCTTCAACTTTTCTGTGTTGAATTTAAAACAAGAGAAAACAAAATGAAAATACACAGTACCATTTGTCTTCCTTTCCAAACAGACTTTAACTTTTTTCTTTCTTTCTTTTTTTTTTTTAAGTGATCATGTCTTATATTGGAAGCCAACTGAGTTAACTCAGTTAAATATATCTTTATAATTCATCTCAACTGTTTCTTTTTTTTAATGTATTATTTTATTATTGACAAGTTCTATCTTTACAGACAATAAGCCATGTTAATTACCTCCTTTCCCCCATTTTCTTCTGCACAACTCCACAATCCATCATAGCCCCTTCCTCTGTCTATTAGTCTCCCTTTATTTTGATGTTATCTTTCTCTCCTATTGTGTGAGTCTTGTGAAGGGTGCTGGGCACTGGAAGGTCATGGATATTGAGGACAATTTCTGTCTGGATAGTTGCATTATAAGGAGTTTTACCCTTCTTTTGGCTTACATCCTTTCCACCACCTCTTCCACAATGGACCCTGAGCCTTGGAGGGCTTGATAGAGAGGTCTCAGTGTTGGACACTACTCTGTCACTTCTTCTTAGCACTATGTAGCCTTTTGAGTCATCCTAGTGGTCATTGACATATGAAAAAAGAAGGTTCTCTAACCAAAAGTGAGAGTAGCATTAATATATGAATACAAACATTAAGTATAGTGGTCACTGGGCACTTTGATGAGCATAAAATATGCATTTAACCAGACAAGAGCAGGCTTTATATCCCTAAGGCTCATGACCTTCCCTGCTATAGGTTTTTGATCAGGTTTGCAGTACCAGTCATGCATTTCCTTCCTCCAGTGCAATTAGAGAGCAGTTGGTTTCCCCCAGAGTAGACACACCACTATTGCACTGGTTCAGTCATTTTGCCTGGCTGCCCAAACTGGAGGCTTCCTGTGTCCATTGTTTTCACCACCGATGACTTCTGTCTCCCATAAGGCTGCATATAGTGCAACTTTTTTCCAGCTTTTAGTTGGCCGTTCTATAGGGAGGAGGGTTCCTGCTCAGCCCCAGCTTGATTTCTCAGTGACCTTGTTGCCCAGACCTGTGAAGTTTTCAGCAATAGGGTCTTAACATCTGTTTCTCTTGGGAAACCAAGGGACTTACCAATAGCCTGTAATGTTTTGGAGGCAACAGGGACCTTCCTGGCCAAAAGCTCACTGGAATGTCTGTCACTTCTGGAACTGAAATTTTTCTAGTAACAATCTATGGCTTCTTTATGTACCATTATCCAAAAAAGTAGATTTTTATATATCTTATTCAGAATATATTGAATTTATATTGACCCTTCCTCCCAACCCTTCTTTGATTCAATCTCTTTCCCTGGCTTCACTTAGGTCATTACATTCTCTGTAATCTGTTCTACTTGCATATGTACAATACCATCCCTTAAGTTCTTCCATATCTTCCCTCTCTTATATCTTTTTTTACTAGCTTACTGGATTCTGGTACTGAGTTTTGGTTCCAGCTCACACATAACTCTACACACTTGTAGGTAAGGTCCACATATGATAGAGAACAGCAACATTTGGCTTTTGGGGCCTGGGTCACCTCACTTAGTATATATAATCCTTTCCAGATTCATCCATTTCCCAGATAATTTCATTTTTCCTTACCACTAAATAGAACTCCATTGTGTAAATCTATACCATATCTTTATTATCCATTCATCTGTTGAGGAACATCTAGGCTGGTTCCATTTCCTAGCTATTGTGAATAGAGCAACAATAAACATGGATGTCCAAGTATCTCTAAGGTAGAAAGAAAAGACATTAGGACATATGTCTAGGAGTGCTATATCTGGATCATAGAGTAAATCTTTTTTTAGCTGTCTTAAGAACCTCCATACTGATTTCCACAATGGCTGCACCAGATTACATTCCCACTTGCAGTGTAGAAGGATCCCTCTTTTTCCACATCTTCACCAATATTTATTGTCATTTATTTTCATGATGACAGCCATTTTGACAAGAGTGAGATGGAATATCACGGTAGTTTTAATTTGCATTTATCTGATGGTTAAGGATGTTGAATACTTTTTTAGATGTATATATGCCATCTGTATTTCTCCATTTGAGTATTCTCTATTTAGTTCCATAGCTCAATTTTAATTGGGTTGTTTGATTTCTAATATTTTGTTTTTTGAGTACTTTGTGTATTGTGGATATTAACCTTCTGTCAGATGTATAGCAGGCAAAGCTTTTCTCCTGTTCTGTAGGTTGTCTTTTTTTTTTAATTTTTATTAACATTTTTCATGATTATAAAATATATCCCATGGTAATTCCCTCCCTCCCCACCCCCACACTTTCCCGTTTGAAATTCCATTCTCCATCATATTACCTCCCCATTACAATCATTGTAATTACATATATACAATATCAACCTATTAAGTATCCTCCTCCCTTCCTTTCTCCACCCTTTATGTCTCCTTTTCAACTTACTGGCCTCTGCTACTAAGTATTTTCATTCTCACGCAGAAGCCCAGTCATCTGTAGCTAGGATCCACATATGAGAGAGAACATGTGGCGCTTGGCTTTCTAGGCCTGGGTTACCTGACTTAGTATAATACTTTCCAGGTCCATCCATTTTTCTGCAAATTTCATAACTTCATTTTTCTTTACCGCTGAGTAGAACTCCATTGTATAAATGTACCACATCTTCATTATCCACTCATCTGTTGAGGGACATCTAGGCTGGTTCCATTTCCCAGCTATTATAAATTGAGCAGCAATAAACATGGTTGAGCATGTACTTCTAAGGAAATGAGATGAGTCCTTTGGATATATGCCTAGGAGCGCTATAGCTGGGTCATATGGTAAATCAATCTCTAGCTGTTTTAGGAACCTCCACACTGTTTTCCACAATGGCTGGACCAGATTGCATTCCCACCAGCAGTGAAGAAGGGTTCCTTTTTTTCCACATCCCCGCCAACATTTATGATCATTTGTTTTCATGATGGTGGCCAATCTGACAGGAGTGAGATGGAATCTCAATGTAGTTTTAATCTGCATTTCCCTAATGACTAGTGACGTAGAACATTTTTTTAGATGCTTATATGCCATTCGTATTTCTTCCTTTGAGAACTCTCTATTTAGCTCCATAGCCCATTTTTTGATTGGCTTGTTTGATTCCTTATTATTTAACTTTTTGAGTTCTTTGTATATCCTAGATATTAATCCTCTATCAAATATATAGCTGGCGAAGATTTTTTCCCATTCTGTAGGTTGCCTCTTTGCTTTTTTCACTGTGTCCTTTGCGGTGCAAAATCTTTGTAATTTCATTAGGTCCCAGTGGTTAATCTGTGGTTTTATTGCCTGAGCAATTGGGGTTGTATTCAGAAAGTCTTTGCCAAGACCAATATGTTGAAGGGTTTCCCCTACTTTTTCCTCTAGCAGTTTCAAAGTTTCCGGTCTGATGTTAAGGTCTTTAATCCATTTGGACTTAATTCTTGTGCATGGCGAGAGAGAAGAATCTATTTTCATCCTTCTGCAGATATTTATCCAGTTTTCAAAACACCATTTGCTGAAGAGGCTGTCTCTTCTCCAATGAGTATTTTTGGCATTTTTATCGAATATCAGGTGGCTATAGCTACTTGGGCTTACATCTGGGTCCTCTATTCTGTTCCACTGATCTACATGTCTGTTTTTGTGCCAGTACCATGCTGTTTTTGTTACTATGGCTCTTTAGTATAGGTTAAAATCAGGTATGGTGATACCACCAGCCTCTTTTTTGTTGCTCAGTATTATTTTAGATATTCGAGGTTTCTTGTGATTCCAAATGAATTTTTGGATTGTTTTTTCTATTTCCATGAAGAAAGCCTTTGGAATTTTGATAGGGATTGCATTAAATGTGTAGATTGCTTTAGGTAAGATTGCCATTTTCACGATATTGATTCTTCCAATCCAGGAACAAGGGATGTTTCTCCACTTTCTAGTGTCTTCTGCAATTTCTCGCTTGAGTGTTTTAAAGTTCTCATTGTATAGATACTTTACTTCCTTGGTTAGGTTTATTCCAAGGTATTTTATTTTTTTTGATGCAATTTTGAATGGGAGTGATTCTCTGATTTCATCCTCTGTGTGTTTGTTGTTAGCATATACGAAGGCTACTGATTTCTGTGTATTTATTTTGTATCCTGCTACATTGCTGTAGGTTTTGATCAGCTCTAACAGCTTGCTAGTAGAGTCTCTAGGGTCCTTTATGTATAGAATCATGTCATCTGCAAATAATGATAACTTGATTTCTTCCTTTCCAATTTGTATCCCTTTTATGTGTGTCTCTTGCCTTATTGCTATGGCTAAGACTTCCAAAACTATATTGAATAGAAGTGGGGACAGTGGACACCCTTGTCTTGTTCCTGATTTTAGTGGAAAAGCTTCCAGTTTTTCCCCATTTAGTAATATGTTGGCTGTAGGCTTGTCATAAATAGCCTTTAATATAGTGAGATATGTTCCTTGTATTCCCAGTCTCTGTAGGACTTTTATCATGAAGGGATGTTGGATTTTGTCAAATGCTTTCTCTGCATCTAATGAGATGATCATGTGATTTTTGTCCTTCAACCCGTTTATGTAATGTATTACATTTATAGATTTGCGTATGTTGAACCATCCCTGCATCTCTGGGATAAAGCCTACTTGGTCAGGGTGAATGATCTTTTTGATATACTCTTGTATTCTGTTTGCCAATATTTTGTTGAGAACTTTTACATCTATGTTCATGAGGGAGATTGGTCTGTAATTTTCTTTTTTTGTTCTATCTTTGCCTGGTTTTGGTATCAGGGTGATGCTGGCCTCATAGAAGGAGTTTGGTAGAATTCCTTCTTTTTCTATTTCCTGGAAAAGCTTAAGAAGCAATGGTGTTAGCTCTTCCTTAAAAGTCTGGTAAAATTCAGCAGTGAATCCATCCGGGCCTGGGCTTTTTTTAGTTGGGAGATTATTGATAACTGTTCGGATCTCCATGTTTGTTATAGGTCTATTTAAGTGATTAATCTCATTTTGATTTAATTTAGGTAGGTCATATAGATCAAGGAAATCATCCATTTCTTTCAGATTTTCATACTTTGTGGAGTATATGCTTTTGTAGTATGTCCCTATGATTTTTTGAATTTCTCTGGAATCTGTTGTGATGTTGCCTTGTTCATCTCTGATTTTATTAATTTGTGTCTCTTCTCTCTTTCTTTTGGTCAGATTTGCTAAGGGTTTATCAATCTTGTTTATCCTTTCAAAGAACCAACTCTTTGTTTCATTAATTCTTTGGATTGTTCTTTTTGTTTCTATTTCATTAATTTCTGCCCTAATCATTATTATTTCTTCCCGTCTACTAATTTTTGGTTTGCCTTGTTCTTCTTTTTCCAAGGCTTTAAGGCGAAGCATTAGGTCGTTTACTTGCGACCTTTCTAATTTCTTAATATAGGCACTTAAGGCTATAAATTTACGTCTTAGAACTGCCTTCATTGTGTCCCAGAGATTTTGGTATGTTGTGTTCTCATTATCATTTGACTCTATAAATTTTTTGATTTCCTTTTTGATTTCTTCATTGACCCACTCATCATTTAGTAGTGTATTGTTTAGTTTCCATGATTTTGTGTATGCTCTATAGCCTTTCTTGCTACTGATTTCTAGTTTAATTCCATTGTGGTCAGATAGAATGCAAGGAATTATTTCAATTTTCCTGAATTTATTAAGATTTGCTTTATGTCCTAATATATGGTCTATTTTAGAGAATGTTCCATGTGCTGCTGAAAAGAATGTATATTCTGCAGCCTTTGGATGAAATGTCCTGTATATATCTGTTAGGTCCATTCCTTCTATGACCTCATTTAGTCCAGATGCCTCTCTGTTTATTCTTTCCCTGGATGACCTGTCAATTGATGAGAGTGGGGTGTTAAAGTCACCCACCACCACTGTGTTTGGTGTTATCTGTGACCTTAGTTCTAATAGTGTTTGTTTGACGAATTTGGGGGCCCCCATGTTAGGTGGATATATGTTTAGGATTGTAATGTCCTCCTGTTGGAGTGTGCCCTTAATCAATATAAAGTGGCCTTCCTTATCTTTCTTGACTAACGTCGGACTAAAGTCTACCCTGTCTGATATTAGGATAGCAACCCCTGCTTGTTTTCTAGGCCCATTTGCTTGAAACACCGTCTTCCAACCTTTCACCCTAAGATAATGTCTATCCTTTGTAGAAAGGTGAGTTTCTTGGAGACAACAAATTGTAGGATCCTGCTTTTTAATCCAGTCTGCAAATCTATGTCTTTTCGTTGGGGCATTGAGACCGTTGATATTAAGAGATATTATTGAAAGGTGTGTGTTTATGTTTGCCATTTGTGTGTGTGTGTGTGTGTGTGTGTTACTGGTTCTACCTGTGCTCTCTTCTGTTAACTGGTATTTGAGTATAGCTTGTTTTTTCTAGGTTCCTTATATGTGTGCTTTTCCTTTTGTTCAGCATGGAGGATTCTATCAAGTATTTTCTGTAGAGCTGGTTTTGTCTTCAAATACTCCTTTAACCTGCTTTTGTCATGGAATGTCTTTATTTCTCCATCTATTTGGATGGATAACTTTGCAGGATAAAGTAACCTTGGTTGACAGTTGTTATCTTTCAGAACTTGGAATATATCACTCCAAGCCCTTCTGGCTTTAAAAGTTTGTGTTGAATAATCTGCTGTAATCCTGATGGGCTTGCTTTTGTAGGTAACTTGATTTTTCTCTCTAACTGCTTTCAATAATTTTTCTTTGGTTTGTGTGTTTGGAAGTTTGATTATAATATGGTGAGGAGAGGTTCTTTCTGGGTTTTGTCTGGCTGGGGTTCTAAAGGCTTCCTGTATCTGTATTGGCGCCTCTTTCCCAATTTGGGGGAAATTTTCCTCTATGATTTTGTTGAAGATGCCTACTATGCCTCTGGAGTGGAGTTCTTCTCCTTTTACTATGCCCTGAATTCTCATATTGGATCTTTTCATAGTGTCCCGAATATCTTGAAATTCCCACTCATACTTTTCTATAAGTTTGTCTTTCTCTTTGTTGGACTGCATTAGGTCTGCCACCTGGTCTTCTAGCTTAGATATTCTGTCCTCTCCCTCATCCATCCTACTGGTGAGATTTTCTACAGAGTTTTTTATTTCATTAACTGTGTTCTTCATTGCTAGTAATTCTGACTGGTTTGTCTTTATTATTTCTATTTCCCTATTTATGTCTTGTATTGCCTTCTTTATTTCATTAAATTGGTGTCCTGCCTCTTCTTTGATTCCTTTGATTTCCTCTTTGATTTCCTCTTTGATTTCTTCTTTGATTGTTTTCATGTGTTCTTTGACCTCTTTGAACATATTTATAATTATTCTTTTGAACTCTTTCTCAGGCATTTCCTCTAACTCTTTCTCACTGGAGGACATTTCTGATGCATTAATACTTTTAGGTGGATTTATATCGTCTTGCTTTTTAGTGTTTCTTGTGTTATAATGTATATATTTTTGCATCTTGGATTAAGTTAATGCTTGGATTTTCTAGCTAGCTGTGTATTCTTAGCTGTATCAATTGATTTGATGTAATATATTTTCAGGGTAGGACCTTAAGGTATTAGGTGTGGCTCTTAAGACTCTCAGAGTATCTACAAAGATGTTCTTAGGGGTTGAGTTTCCCTGCTATAGGAGTATTCAAGCAGGCTGAGTGGAATAAAATACAGGTAGATTCTAAAATTTAACTAAACACTGTACACATTCAATCAAAAACAGCCCCAAGTATGTATGCAAGAGTAGTTATTATAATGACCAGATCCTCTATCAACAAAGTGGTTTAGATTTCTGGTCTGTTGAGGGATCCAAGTCAGCTTGTGACCAAGTGAGACCCTTCCCTGGTGCAATCCCAGTAACCTTGGGTGATTTTGGTCTCAGTCAAGTTGCTGCCTGGGTCGTCGGGCTGCTGTTCTGATTTCTGGAGCTGGGCACTTGCTTTTCCTACGGGGCAAACCGAGCCGCTGCTGCTGCCTCTGCTGCTGCTGTAGCTGCCACCACCGGAGCCACCACCGCTGCTGAAGCTGCTGCTGCCGTGACCACCGCCGCTGCTCCCCCCGAAGCCGCTGCTGCGGGATCTGCCGCCGCTGCCGCTCCTGGGTCCGCTGCTGCTGGGGCCGCTGGTACCGGTGCTGGAGCCGCTGAAGTTGCTGCCGATCTCTGCTCCTGCTTGGGTCCCGCTGTCAGCCCAAGTTGGCGTGGCCGGGTCCCGGGCCGCTGCTGTGTTCGCTGGAGCTGGGCTCAGGCGGTGGGGGTGGGGAGGGAGCCGTGGCTGCTCTGGTTGTCTCGCTGCTCCACGTGTTCTACCTCGCGGTCTTCTCCTCCCCTGCTCGCTGCCGCTCTCCCCTCACGTTTCCTGAGTTGGGGAGAGCGCAGTGTGAGGGGAAAATCCCGCACCTGGCTTTTCCTGCGGCTCGAGCTGGTCTGGCGGTTTTCTGCTGCGCCGCGGCTGCGGCGTTTGGCCGAGCTGCCTGAGCCGCTGGAGCCACTTATCCCGCCTGTGCGGGCTCTGGATGCTCTATAACTCTTCTCCTTCTCTGCTGCCGCCTCAATTTCCTATACACCTCACTTTTTAGTAAAAGCATGTATTTTGCTGAGTTTTTTTGGTCTTTTTCCCCCCTAGGCTGCTTTGGCGTGGTACCTACGCCGCCATCTTAACCGGAAGTCTGTAGGTTGTCTTTTTGCTATATTCACAGTGTCCTTTGCTATACAAAAGCTTTGTAATTTCATGAGTTCCTAGTGGTTGCCTAGTGTTTTTGTTTTTTTTTTTTTTCTGAGCAACTAGGATTATATTTAGAAAGTCATTGTCTATGCCAATATGCTAAAGGGTTTCCCCTAACTTTTTATATAGTAATTTCAGAGTTTTGTGTCTGATATTGTGGTCTCTGATACACTTGGATTTGATTCTTGTGTATGGAGAAAAACAAGCATCGATTTTCATTCTTCTACAAATAAATATCCAGTTTTCCCAGTACCACTTGTTGAAGAGACTATCTTTTCTCCAATGAATATTTTTGTCAAAAATCAGATGGGTGTAGCTGCCTGCATTAACATCTGGTTTCTCTATTATGTTCCATTGATCTATGTCTGTCTTTGTGCCAGTACCATGCATGCTGTTTTTGTTACTCTGGCTTTGTAATGTAGCTTAAAATCAGTTATGGTGATACCACCAGCCTTATTTTTGCTGCTTAAAGTTTTTTGGCTATTCAAGGTTTTGTGTGCTTCTAAATGAATTTTAGGATTATTTTTTTCTTTTTCTGTGAAGAATGCCATTGGCATTTAATGGAGATTGCATTAAATATGTAGATTGCTTTTGGTGAGATTGACATTTTCACAATATTGATTCTTCTACTCCAAGAACTTGGGATGTTTTTCCACCTTCTAGTATATTCTGCAATTTCTTGCTTGAATGTTTTGAAGTTCTCATTGTAGAGAATCTTTGCTGCCCTGGTAAAATTTATTCCAAGGTACTTTATTTATTTATTTACTGAGGCAATTGTGAATGGGAGAGGTTCCCTGATTTCATCTTCTGCTTGTTTGTTGTTAGTATATAGGAAAGCTGCTAATTTCTGTGTGTTTATTTTGTATCCTGCTACTTTGCTAAAAGTGTTTATCAGCTCTAATGGTTTGCTGGTAGAGTCATTAGGGTCCTTTATATGTAGAATCATATTGTCTGCAAATAATAATAAATTGATCTCTTCCTTTCCAATTTGTATCCTTTTGTGGGTGTATATTGCCTTCTTGCTATGGGGGGCAAGACTTCCAGTACTATGTTAAATAAAAGTTGAGACAGTGGACACCCTTGTCTTGTTCGTGAATTTTGTGGAAAGGCTTCAAGTTTTTCCTCATTTAGTATTATGCTGGATGTAGGTTTGTCATAAGTAGCTTTTGTTATGTTGAGATATGTTCTTTCTATTCCCAGTTTCTATAGGACTTTTTCCACCATGAAGGATGTCAGATTTTGTCAGATGTCTTTTCTGCATTTATTGAGATGATCATGTGTTTTGTTTTTCAGTCCATTCATATAGTGTGTTACATTTATCAATTTGCATGTGTTGAACCATCTCTACACCTCTGGGATAAAGCCTACTTGATCTGAACGAATAATCTTTCCAATATATTCTCAAACAGACTTTCTTAATGTTTTTAATCATTAAGTATGGGAGTTAATGCCACTTTTTTTTCCTTATAATGAAGCCATTTCTGTCCTTTTTCAGGTCTTTCATTATATTTCATAATTTATCATTCATTTAATACCCATTAAATCTATATGTTTATAGATATTCTATATATTTAGAACTATGAAATATCTGATTGAATATATCCAAATCCACTTTTTAAAATTTATTTTCTTTAGGATATAAGTCCTATTGACTTGGATTGATGGAAGGGTAAGTCATTTTCAAGAAGTCAAAAGAAAGGTGTCTTTGAGTATGTAGAAAAATAAAGCATTCATTTGTATTAATTCGTATATATATACTGATTAACATGGATGATCTTATGCTAGAGGTGAAGGCAGTCCAAACAACAAGTCTGTGCTGTTTTACTTATATGAAGAACCTGAAACATCAAATTCATAGATCTAGAATGGTAGTTTCCAGGGGTTGAAATGAGAGGAAAATGGAAAAATTACTATCAAAGGGTATAATCATTCATTGTTAAGGTGAATAACTGTGGACACCAATTGCATGATTCCTATAGTTAACAATGTTATGGAGTATACATGAAATTTACTAAAAGAATGTCCTCACCACACATGCACACTAATAAATGTGAAATAATTGACATCTAATAAGCTTGAGTCACAATGTGTATATGTATAAACAGATCATGCTGTATACCTTATGTTGATATAATTATTTGTCAATAATACCTCAGTAAACCTAGACAGAGGTAAGAGAGAAGAGGCGAGGACTATGAACTTTGTTAGGAATATTTATAAATTCACCCTGGATACCACAATTACAATCTCTCTCTCTCTCTCTCTCTCTCTTTTAGTGTAAAACAAGGCAAAAAGACACATATGATCCAGACTGCAGTTCTATTGTAGAATTCCTAAACATGCTCATTTAGTGGTGATCCTGTCCCCATGGAGATTAAAATAGTCTTTATTTAGCTTTCCTGAAGAGGGAAATGAAGGCCACAGACCAGCCACAATTCTTATGGACCTGAGGCCAGTGTTACAGTGTAATGTATGAACAGCCTGGGTATGTGAATAAATCATCATCTGCCCCGTTTCTTCCCACAAAACTAAAAAAAAAAAAAAAAAAAAAAAAAAATCTTTTAATATGTGTTGGTGAGCCTTTATTTATAGTCCTGTGGAGTTTGCATTTTCTATTACAAATTGAAATTCAATTCTCAAATCCAATTATCCTAGAGAAGCCAACCAGGAAGCTTAGTAGTGTTTGAAGAGAAGGACAAGTTACATCCAGGCTTATAAACACATACACAGATTCTAACCCATTAAAGGCAAGCCTCAGCAAAACAAAAAGTGACCATTTTGCAGTTTTGGACCAGGGGAAGAGTGGGGGGTGCAAAGCATTTTTAGTGGTGTGACATAAGACTTCTTGTATCATGCATTCTCTGAAACAGCATTGCAAAAGGATGCTCCAGGAAGGTCTAATTTATTATGGTCCTTCAGATATCTGCCAACATAGCTGAGATCTAAAATATCCCTAAATTCTTGAAATGTATCTTTGGATATTTAGCAATTCCTGTACTTCTCCTGCTATGCATTGGAGGAATGACTAAGGGCAATAAAGTTGAGAAAATAAAGGGGAGAATATGAGCAAATAATTTACTTGCATGTACATATGGAAATGTCACAGTGAAGCCAGTTACTCTGTACAATTAATTCTTGTTAATTAAAAATATATTTCTTAGGAATCCTGATTAACAATTCTCAACTTGTTTTTTGCTGATCTCACTGTGTGAAGGAATCATGTAAGTACATTAAATCATAGATGACCAATAAATGTAGATCTAGTATCCAAAGACATTTACTTGAAAAAGTCTATGTCAAGGGAACAGAGCACTGGCTTAGTTGGCCAAACATTTGCCATATAAATTCTGGGTTTGACTTTGGAGACCCAGTGCCCACATAAAAATCCTGTGCAGAGTGGTATACACCCATGAGCTAGGGAGACAGAGTCAGGAAATCCCTGGAGCTCTCTGCCTAGCTAGATTAGCCTAATTGGTTAACTCTAGCTTTAGCAACAGATCCTGTCTCAAGATAAGGTAGAGATTATTGAGGGAGACTCCTGACATCAGCTTCTTGCACACACACACACACACACACACAAACACACACACACACACACAGGCACACACACCTGTATACATCAGAATATCTGAATATACACATGTGCCTACACACATCTAAGCATGTATAAAAAAGGATTTTAAAAGAAATACTTCCAAAGCAAATGGATTTCAGAAATTGTAAAATAAATTTGAGACCATTATAATTAATTAATGACATATATTTAGAAATTGAGAATCACAGAGTTAACTGCTAAATGAAAAATGTTAAAATATCATGTTAGTTTTGAATAGGTGACTAATTAGAATAATCATTAGAGATGGCTCAGAATAGCTGAAGTAGCATAAATTAAGAAACTAATAGAATTAGAAAAGTCATGAACAAAGTGAGAATACAGGTACAAGCTCTTTTTTGGTTAGGACTCATTAACAAATTTCTAGTAAGAAGGAAAATCCACTTAAGAGAAATTTAATATTGTTATATTGGCATATTATATATTATATACATTTAATTTATACACTTTAAAAATTATTATTCATTTATTTTAGAGAAAGATAGAGAGACATAAAGAATGGGTGCACCAGACCTTCCAGCCACTATAAACAAACCGCAATTTCCATAGGTATTAGGGAATCAAGCCTGGGTCTTTAGGCATTGCAAGCAAGCATCTTAACTACTGAGCTATCTCTTCATCCCACATTTATACATTTTAATATAGATAAATGTCAAGCTGAAAGCTATTCAATAGTGTGAAAATATTTATCTTAACATTTATTCCTTCCTTAATTTGATCATTTTACAAATGCTTATATTGTCTTACAACTATTTCTCAGAGTGATTAAGACATAAACATTCTGATTGGAGGCCACAAAAACTGGAAAATTACATGGCCTATAAATAATCTAAGATTTAAAGCAGGAATATTGTGGAGTTGGAGCAAATAATTCCATAAATAAGGAATATTTCATGTACTGACAAATGTCTAGTGTTACATACTGTATGATTAAGGACTTGGAAAAATCCTCAACTACATATTTTTATGTGTGTCCTCACATCACTCGGACTTATTGGAGAGCCAGTGGAGTATTCAGACTAGAGAGAGTAGAGAGACTTTCTTCTGCCAGAGTCATTGTGTTAGTCCTTTTTGAGTTACTGCTTTTTTCATTGAACAACTGTTCAATGATTTTTCTGAACAATGGTTCTCTGAAGACAGTACATTCCTAGTGGACAAGTG
This sequence comes from Jaculus jaculus, assembly GCF_020740685.1. Taxonomy (NCBI): domain Eukaryota; kingdom Metazoa; phylum Chordata; class Mammalia; order Rodentia; family Dipodidae; genus Jaculus; species Jaculus jaculus. The sequence goes on from NC_059104.1 coordinate 145,861,793, forward strand.
TCTGATTTTTTTTTTTTTTATCAGCACTATTTAGTACAGAATGGTGCTCACAGTTCATACTTGTAAAGCCAGGGGTAACAGAGCTGGGGGAAAGTATGATGAGATATTCAAGAGTAAAACATTGCCATAATTTAAGAACAGAATTTTGTAAGCACTTATACTAATAGGAAACCAGAGCAGACATTGTGTGTGTGTGTGTGTGTGTGTGTGTGTGTGTGTGTGTATGTGTATGTGTGTGTGTGTGTAAAAATTTGGAATGTGGATTATGCTTTTTGCATAGTTATGGAAAGTCACAGCTTTTTAACTTTTTAAAAATTATTATTATTATTATTAACAAGGTATTTCTTATGGATACATCATGAGATGGTACCATCTTTTCCCTTGTCCCTGCTTTCACTCTATTGGGGGTGCTCCTCAGTGGGGATTCAGGTATTGCCCGTGGGGTTGTATAATATGCATTATGGGAGCAGTAGTCAATTATTTTTTAGGAGGAGGGAATGCCTCTGGGCATGATGTCTCAACACAAAATTCCCTGAGACATGGCAGGTGAGTTTTAAGCCTACTTCAGTGATGAACTCTTAGGAGACGTTGGATCTCTACTTTGGTAGGTGTTGAGTAGCCTCATGGTCTGTCTCCTACACCCTAACAGTGATTATCAGAATCAGCATGGAGGCAGCACTCTTGCTCATCTCCACAATTCCTCTGTGGTTTTAGCGGTGGCTTGGCTGAACTTTGAGGGATAGTTTATCTCTTCAGGCTTCAGTACCTTCTGAAAAAGAAGAACAGATTTTCTCCAACGGAGAGTGAAGTGAGCATATTTTAAATATGATAAGCGTTATTACTTCAGGGAGAATTTGATGTATGTGACCCCTCTTTTAGCCAAAGACTAGTGAGAGCTTGATACTAGAGAACATAATCTTTGCCTCCATAGGATTCTGATCTGTTTCCTGATTCCAGATATGGGTTCCTTTACACTGAGTGGATCTCTTAGTCAATCAGAAAGTTATTGGTTACCCACTGAGGCTGTGTGCCACTATTGCACTGGTGTTTACATTATGTCAGGGGGTTTCCTCCTGAGTGACTTAGACCTCTGGTTGCTCAGACCTTTGTTGGCCATTTTTCCACAATAGCTCAGGTAGCACTTTCTAGCACTAGATAGGCTAACTGTCTGAGGATTGGCTTTCTTCTGAATTCTAGTCGGGTCACTCCATGCTCTGTGTCAGCAGCATATGGTGCCTCCAGCAATAAGGTCTTGGGTTTTGCCTCACCTCATAATCAAGTGCTTTGACAGAAGGCTGTCTTGAGTTGGGGACTACATAGGTCTCTGCACTCAACAGCTCAATGTGGGTAGCAACCAATGTCTGGTACTGGGAGTTACAGGTCAGAGAAAGATTTTTTTTTTTTTTTTTTTTTTTGAGCTTAGGCTTCATCTAAGCCTCATCGGAGCCTTACTTTTCAGGTATTACCCCCTTACTCCTTTTGAGGGTTATACCTTTTAGGCTATCTCCAAAGATAAAGGTTTCTGTGGTATCAGCTCATTTTGGATTTAATTTTGTGTTTGTTTTCCCCCTCTCCTTCCACTCCACTCACCCACACCTTCCCATCCCTATTGTCTGGGCCTTGAGTTGCTTATCATGTATGACAGCAACTTGAGTAGATCCAGGTTATGAACGGCAGATAAAGATGCCACATGGTGTTTGTCTTTCCATGATTGTGTGAGTTTGCTGAGCATGATCTGTTCCAAGTCTGTCCAATTTTCTACAAATTTCACTCTATCATTTTTTCTTACTCCTAAGTAGTATTCCATTGTGTAAATGTACCAAAATTTCTTTATCCACTCATCCCATGAAGGGTATCTGAGTTGAATCCATTCTTAGCTATAATGAATTGAGCAGCTATAAACATGGTTGAGCATATGTCTTCTGTAATGATCCGTGGAGCATTGAAGATAAATTCCCAGTAAGGTAATAACTGGGTCTGTTGGTAGCTCTATGTTCATTCTTTGTAAGAATCTCCAAATTGATTTCCATAGTGGCTGTATAAGTTTACATTCCCACCAACAGTACATGAGGGTTCCTCTTCCCCACATCCTCACCAGTATTTGTTATTTTTAGATTTTTCTAATGTTTGCTATCTTTATTGGAGTAAGGTAGAATCTCATGGTTGTTTTAATTTGCATTTCACTATTAGGGATGTTGAATATTTTCTTAAATGTGTGTGTTAGGGATTTTTAATTCTTCCCCTGAGAACACCAAATTCCATTCTCTGTCCCAGTTTTGAAGTGTATTGCTTGATTATTTATTATTTAGGTTTTCTTTTCAAATTTTATTTATTAACAACTTCCATGATTATAAAAAAATATCACATGATAATATCCTCCTTCCCTCACTTTCTCCACTGAATCTCCACTCTCCATCATATCCCTTCCCCCTGTCAATCAGTCTCTTTTATTTTTATGTCATGATATTTTCCTTCCAATTATGATGGTCTTGTGTTGGTAGTATCTGGTACTGTGAGGTCATGGATATCCAGGCCATTTTGTGTCTGTGGGGAGCATGTTTTAAGGAGTCATACCCTTCCTTTGGATCTTATATTCTTTCTGTCACCTCTTCCACAATAGACCCTGAGCCTTGGAAGGTGTGATAGAGATATTGCAGTATTGAGTACTCCAGGCATTTCTTTCCAGAACCATGATGCCTTCTCAGTTATTCCAAGGTCACTGCCATCTGAAAAGAACAGATTCTCTACCAAAAGTGAAAGTAGAATTAATATAAGGGTATGAACATTAAGAGAAGTGCTTACTGGGCAGTTTGATAATCACAGTACATTTAACCAGACAGCAGCAGATATTACACTCCTAGGATTCATGGCCACCCCTGTTGTAGGTTTTCAGTATCAGGGATGTTTTCCCTCCCATGGAGTGGGCCTCCAGTCCAACTAGAGGACAGTTGCTTTTCACCATGACAGACATGCCACTAGTGCACCTGTTGGCTCATTTGACCAAATATAAGGCTTGTAGTGTCCACTCTTGAGTATTTTCACTGGTATTTTCTCTTTCTCCCATTGAACTGCATGCAAAATGGCTTCATACAGCATTCTGACAGCTGATCTACATGGAGGAGGTTCTCAGCTCAGTTCTAGCAGGATTTCTCAGTGGCCTTGCAGCCCAAGTATGTGGAGTCTTCAGGTCTTCCTGGTGGGAAAGCAAGGGCCTTGGTAATGGCCTATATTGTTTTGGGGGCATCAGGGACCTCCCTGGCCAACAACTCACTGGAAGTTATCCCATTCCTGGCCCTGAATATTTTCTACCAACAATCTATAGCTCCTGAGTGTTCTGTTCTCCAAAAAAGTAGGTTTCCATATGATTTATTTATATCCTCTTAGATTTTGATTTTTATTGTTCAGTTTTTTGAGTTTTTGTTTCTTATAAATTCTAGATATTAGACTTCTGTCAGCGATATAGCTGGCAAAGACTTTCTCCCATTCACTGGGTAATCTATTGGCTCTGCTTTAACTGTGTTTGTCTGTGTAAAAGCTTTCCAGCTTCAAGATATTCCACTGGTTGAATGATTGTTTAATTTCCTGGGCTACTGAGGATTTGTTTGTGAAGTCTTTCCCTATTCCTATATTGTGGAGAGTGCCTTCTATATTTTTCTTCCACTATTTGAAGAGTTTCAAATCTTATATTAAGATTCTTAGTCCATCTGGCCTTGATTTTGTGTCAGGAGAGATGAGTGGGTCTAGTTTCATTTTTCTACATATGGTCATCCAATTGGTCTAACTCCATTTATTCAAGATGCTGTCTTTTCACCAGTCTACATTGCTGGCACCTTTGACAATTATCAAGTAGCTGTAGTTACTTGCCCTAATGTCTGAGTCTTCAGTCCTGTTATATTGGTCAATGTTTCTGTTCTTATGCCAGTACCATGCTGTTTTTGTTACCACATCTTTGTATTATAGCTTTAGATCAGTTATGGTGATACCTCCAGAGGTGTTTTTCTTTTTGCTGAAGAATATGTTTGGATATCTGAGGACTGCTGCCATTCCATATGAATTTTGAGATCATTTTTTTTTTAAATCTCTGTGAAGAATGATGCTGGTATATGTATTGGTACTGCAATAAATCTGTGTATTGCTGTTAGTAGTATTGTCATTTTCACAATAATAATTCTACTTATCTGGTATCATAGGAGGTCTTTCCATCTTCTCATATTCACCTCAATTGTTTTCCTGAGTTTTTATGTTTTCATTATATAGGGCTTTCACATCCTTGGTTAGTGTGATTCCAAGATATTTAATTTTTTGTTGCTATGGAAAATGGGATAGCATCGCTGATTTCTTTTTCTGTATATTTGTCCTTTGTATACAGAAAGACTGTTGAGTTTTTTGCATTAATTTTGTATCCCACCACTTTACTAAAGGAATTAATCACCTGTGGAAGTTTTGAAATGGAGATCTGAGGGTCACTTATGCATAGGACCATGTCTTCTTCAAATAGGACTCACTTGACTTCTTCCTTTCTAATTTGAATCCCTTTTATTTCTTTCTCCTGTCTTATTGCTTGTGTTAGTACTTTTAGTACTATGTTGAAGAGCAGAGGTGAGAGCAGGCACTCATATGTTCCCTGACCTGAACAGGATTACCTTGAGTCTTTCCCCATTAGGTATTATTTGGGCTTTGGGTGCTTTATAAACAGCCTTTACTGTGTTGAGACATAAACCCTCCATGCCTAGTCTTTCCAGCATTTTGATCATGAAGTAGTGTTGTAGTTTGTCAGAGGAGTTCTCTGAATTAATTAAGGTAATCATGTGGTTCTTTTTTGGGGGGTGGGGGTGTTGAGGTTGGGTCTCACTATAGCCCAGGATGACCTGGAATTCACTACTGGAGTCTCATGGTGGCCTCAAACTCACAGCAGTCCTCCTACCTCTGCCTCCTGAGGGCCAGGATTAAAGGTGTGCTCCACCATGCCTGGATAATCATGTGGCCCTTATGGTTAAGTTTATTTATGTTGTGTATTAAGTTGACCAATTTCTGTATGTTGAAACACCCATGCATCCCTGGGATGGATCCTACTTGATCAAGGTGGATAATGTTTTTGATTTGTTGTTCAGTTCAGTTTTTGAGGATTTGGTCCAAAGTATTTACATCTAAATTTGTCAGGGATATAGTCCTATATTTTTGTTTTCATGTTGCATCTTTGTCTGGTTTTGGTGTTAGTGTGATGCTAGTTTCATAAGAGGAGTTGGGAAGGGTTCCCTGGTATCTGATTATGTAAAACAGTTTGAGAAAAATCGATTTTAGTTCTTCAATGAAGGTTTGATAAAATTTTCTGGGAAGCCATCCAATCCTTAACTTTTCTTTTTGGAGAGGCTTTTGATTATCTTTTTAATCTTCAAGGATATGATAGTTTTGTATAGAAGACTAATATGTTCTGAGTTTAGTTATGGCAGGTGGTATGTGTCTAGGAATTCATCCATTTTTTCCAGATTCTAAATTGGATAATTTTGTGGAATAGACATTTTGGAAGTATTCACTGGTTTTGGAAATTGACTTCTCTCTCTCTCTCTCTCTCTTTTTGCTTGATCAAATTGGCCAGGAGTTTATCAATTTTGTTTATTTTTTCAAATAAACAGCTCTTCATTTCATCAATTAAAAAAATTACTTTCTTAGTTTCCAATTCATTAATTTATGAACTGATCTTGATTATTTCTTTTCATATGGAGCTTTTAGGGTTGGATTCTTCTTGTTTTGCCAGTGCCTTTAGGAGGACAGTTAGGTTATTAATTTGGGCTCTCTCTGTCTTAGTTATGGAGGCATTTTGTGCTACGTATTTTCCCTTTAAGACTTCCTTCATTGTGTCCCTTCAAGAGCAAAGCCCTTTTCATGATTCTTTTGCATAATCACAAAACCCCACTCAGACCTACTGTCAGCTTGAAGGCTACATGAGGAAGAATGGAAAGCTTGTCTTGGGCTATTTGTTTTCTATGACCACCATAAAACCTAGTTCAACCACTGGGACTTTATTGCCTATCTAAAGAGCAACAACAAATAAACTAGGGTACAAAATTCAGTAGAACACCAAGAATTGGCTAATTTATCAAGGTCTTTATTACTTTACAATATAAAGCAAGAAACAAGTATGTGAAAATACCTATAAGGAAACTTTATGACAAATTTCAATTTAGGCAAGAGATTAAAATATTTACAATCAAATTTTCGATGACATTTTTGTACAGATTTTGGGTTTAGCTCAGCTTCAGGTGGGTGAGTAGCCATTTCTTTTTTAAATTTTATTTATTTACTTACTTACTCATTTATTTGAGAGAATGACAGTAGGAGAGAGAGGGGGAGAGAGAGAGAGAGAGAGAGAGAGAGAGAGAGAGAGAGAGAGAGAGAATGGGTGTGCCAGGGCCTCCAGCCACTGTAAATGAACTCCAGACGCATGTACTACCTTGTGCAGCTGGCTTTACATGGGTGCTGGGGAATTGAATTGAGGTCCTTTGACTTTGTATGTAAACACATTAACTACCAAGCCATGTCTTCAGCCCAAGGAGCCCCTTCTTAAACATATAGGCAAAAGGACAGGCAAGGAAGCTACACTTGTTTTGAGTGAGGAAGAAGGCTTAGGTCCTCAGTCTCCTTAAGTGGTACCTGTATCTTGATCCTCCAGGAACCATTCACTTATTAACTTAATACTTAAGCTTCAGACTTGTATAATCACAATCATAAGCTCTGTCAGTCTCATTGTGATACTGTAAAGTGTAGATAGAATGCCCAGTGAAAAAGTATTCAGTTAAATATGATTTTGGGAAACCTTGTAGGTTTCTCTGATCAAAAGCTCATTGTGGATGATAGCCCCAAGCTGGTGGTGGGGGTTACAAGTCAGTGACCACTAAGAAATTGAGGAAAAACATAACTAATACACAAGAGTTAGAGAGGAGAGAGAAAGAGGGAAGAGGGGGAAAGGGAGGGAGGGAAGATGTAGAAGATTTAGGTTAGTCTTGATCCTACCCTCTCCAGTGTCTTGTGGTTCAGGTGTTTCCTGTAAGGATCTAGTGAAGGTTCAACCATTTGGTCTGCCTTTTAGGAAGTAGAATTTTATGGTACCATTGCTGTTTGGGTCCAGATTAGTGTTTCCCACCCCTTCGATGCCCTCCCCTCCCTCCCTATTGTCTAGTCTATGAGGTGCTTACTGGGTATGTAAGATATCTTGGGTAGATTCAGGTTAGGTGTTGTAGATGAGTGAGACTATGTGTCGATATTTTTTCTGTGATTGGGTAAGTTCACTGAGAATGATCTGTTCCAGGTTTAACCATTTTTCCTCAAATTTCTTTGTGTCGTTTTTTCTTACTGCTGTATAGAATTCCGTTGTGTAGATATACGACATCTTAGTTATCCATTCTTCTAATGATGGACATCTGGGTTGATTCCAGCTTTTAGCTACTATGAATTCAGCTGCTACAAACATGGTTGAGCAAATCTCTCTGGCCTGTGGTTTGAAGGTTCCACACATCATGATTGCTGCAAACCCTGTGTATGGTTGCTTACATAGCATGATTTAATGGATAGAAATGAGCAGAGGTAGCCAGGCATTGTTGCATACACCTTTAATCCAAGCACTTCAAAGTAGGTGGATGCTCTCAGTTGAAAGCCAGCCTGAGTCTACATCATGAATTTCAGGTCAGCCTGGGGCAGAGCAAGACCCTACCTCAGAAAGAAAGAAAGAAAGAAAGAAAGAAAGAAAGAAAGAAAGAAAGAAAGAAAGAAAGAAAGAAAGAAAGAAAGAAAGAAAGAAATAAAGGGCCTTGAGAGATGGCTTAGCAGTTAAGTGTTTGTTGGTGAAGTGTAAAGACCCCAGTTTGAGGCTTGTTTTTCCAATACTCATGCAATCCAGATGTACATGTTGGTGCATGCATCTGCAGTTCTTTTTCAGTGGCTGGAGGCCCTGGTGTGCCCATTTTCTCTCTCTCTCTCTCTCTCTCTCTCTCTCTCTGTCTCTCTCTCTGTCCCCCTCTTTCTTTGTCTGTCTGTCACTCTAAAATAAGTAAATAAAAATAAGCAATCTTTTTAAAAAATGTTCAAAAAAGAAAGAAAGAAAAGACAGGAGCAAAGGTGAAAGATGCACAATTTTCTTTCATAATTTTCTATTGAATGAAGTGTCTATAAATTCCCTGACAATCTTAACTCCATGTCACAAAATGCACTCTGATTTCCATCTGAGCCTTAGCATACAAATGGGGATCGTTTAAAAAAATTTCAAATTCACTGTTATTCCTTGATACTAAGTTTTGGATTTCCAATTCTATTTGAAATACTTTACTATGCATATTAAAATATGATCCTATTTACATAAGTTATCATAATAACTTGAATGAGGTCTATATTCATAGGTGCAAATTGCCAAGGCAGCAATTCAGGTTTTCAGATATTTTGTTGTATGAACAGGTAATTGTGGTAGAATAGTGGTTTGAACTCAAGTCTAATGTATCCAAATACCCTTACATCTTAGGATTCATTCTCTGAAGTACTATATTGATTTAATTTAATAACACAGGAAAATATCTGATGGATAGGTCTATTAAGAGAAAATGATTCCAAATATTCAAAACAGTATGACTACATTTGGTCTCTACATGTAAATTTGATGGGTAGAGGTCTCCTGAAACTTTCTCCCATGTCTATGAGGTATATAGGACACTATACTTTAGAATATTTCCACTTAAATAAAGATACTCATGTTGCCAAGATGAAATTCATTGGGAGTTAAAAACCTTTGGACTTTGATAAGCTCGAGAAATCATGCAAAGAGAACTTGAGGATAGAGAGTGTAAATGGACCCTTCCATCTGCTGTCTTCAAGAAACCCACCTATACTATCAAGAATACGTAACTCTTCAGGGTGAAAGAATGGAAAATGATTTTCCAAGCAAATAGAAGTAAGAAACAAGTGGGTGTGTGATATATTACTACTTGACAGATCAATAAATACAAAGAAGGCCACCTTTGCTCATCAAGGGAATGATTCAACAAGAAGACATCACAATAATAAATCTATGTGCACCTAACACTTGCACCACATTTTATAAAGCAAAATCTACTTGACAACAAATGAGAAATAAATATCAACACTATCAATATTCCAGTTCAATACCCCACAACCAAAAATAGACATATCAACCAAGCAGATTATCTGCCAATCTGAAACTACCTAGGTTACTAAAGTCCCATCTCACTTCAAAAAATGACACCTATCTGTTAACATGCCAGGCACTATTCTCCTCTCAATCACCAGCCAAGTGCATTAACTGGCGATGGTTGTTTTCCATTGTCATGCATAAGTCCTGAGAATCCTTCTTAATAAAGTAGCTCAGATAGCCACTTCTAAGAGATAATTCTTACATTACGAACTCTTCTTGTCAACTCTATGTGGAATGAGGAGTGGAAGCACAGGTGCAATGTTCTGCAATTCTCAAGTAGGCTGATATAGTCCAGCACATGAGATGAGAAAGACAGAGGGACATTCTTTCTTCTGCAAAGAGCTGGTGGCATCATTGCTGTGTATGGAACATATGTTTCATCCAGACTCAGATGATTAATGATTTACTTTAAAACAATGATTATTTCAAATGAAGCATTTTAATTTGAAAATATTGGCTTTATAAGCTCTTCATTGGAAAAGAGAACCATACCTGTTGTATCTTTACTCTGTGGATATTGCTGTTAAGGCTGTCTTCATTTTACATGTAGGTATGCCAAGTTTCTGGATAAGTAGACTTAAATACTTAAAGTATGAAACTAATTTGTATTTTTCAGATTCAGTGTTCAGTACACATTGGTATATTTACTACATTTTTTCCCCTTTCACTATAGGCAGAGCATGCACTGACCATGCCAATGTAGGCAATCTGTGTTATAAATTAGATTTATAATTCATATTCTAACTTAATTGTTGGTAATTAAATTTTTTTCTTTATACAACATTTAGTTTTATTCAATCTTGAATCCTTTGTTTTTCTGATTTTCATAGATCTCAAGACTCAGTAAGTTTTACGTAGAACTGACTTTCTAGAGTAGCTTCCTGTTTCATTCATTGTAACCCAGGCTTAAACAGTATAGTTAAGCAGTTAAGTGCAGTGAATTTGGATCAGATAAATTGAATTGTTGAAACTTTCTGGTTGTGTGACCTTCATTGAACCTTAAAACTTCTCTCAGATACAGTGTTGGGGTCTGTGAAGCAATAGTAATCATGTGTATTAATAATGCTGTGAGCTTGTGTAAAGATTTTGTGAAATGATGAATAGATGTACTTAGCAGTCCCATTAGTTAGCACTTAGTATATATTATCTATTGTCATTATTCCTTTTTTACAATTCCAGTGACATTAAATTACCACATGGAGAACATGGTGACATATGAATAGCATCGTATCCCCAATGATTTTATGCCCAAGAAACTTAAACTTACTTTTATGACTTAATCAACTCTTGTTAGTTGCATACCATCAATAGTGAAGCTTCTTCATGGGGAGAAATCTACTTTACATGTAATTACTTAAAAGGGTATTTTAACTATGGTAGCAATTTCAAATGACTTCATGCCATTTTTTAGTCACTCAGTGTCAGAAAGCTACCTGGTCTTCAGGGAAATAGTAGACTTCTTGTAGACTTCTCATGTCAGGCTGGCCTGGCAAGATCAGAACATGAAAGAAGAAAAAAAAAAAAATACACTTTAGCTCTCAATCATCCAGAAGTATTTAATAGAGTAGAAGGGTGGTAAGCTAACTTTGTTGTAAAGTGAATAACCTGGTGTTATAATACCTTGTATGTCTTTATACTAGGAAGAAGAGAGGATCTTTGGGCTTCTAGAGAACTCGTATGTTGTGGTAAAAAGCGCATCCTTTAAAGTTTAGAGGGAGGTTGCTGGGTGTGGTGATGCATGTCTTTAATCCCAGCTCTCAGAAGGCAGAGGTAGGAGGATTGCCACGAGTTACAGGCCACTCTGAGACTACATAGTGAATTCCAGGTCAGCCTAGGCTAGAGTGAAACCCTACCGCAAAAAACAAAAACAACAACAAAAACAAAGCATAGAGGGAGCTTAGTTTCCCCAGATTTATTGTTCAGAAACTCTTTTTACATCAGTAAATCTGTTTTTTTTTTTTTTTTTTTTTTTTTAAATTTTTATTAACATTTTCCATGATTATAAAATATATCCCATGGTAATTCCCTCCCTCCCCACCCCCACACTTTCCCGTTTGAAATTCCATTCTCAATCATATTACCTCCCCATTACAATCATTGTAATTACATATATACAATATCAACCTATTAAGTATCCTCCTCCCTTCCTTTCTCCACCCTTTATGTCTCCTTTTCAACTTACTGGCCTCTGCTACTAAGTATTTTCATTCTCACACAGAAGCCCAGTCATCTGTAGCTAGGATCCCCATATGAGGGAGAACATGTGGCGCTTGGCTTTCTGGGCCTGGGTTACCTGACTTAGTATAATACTTTCCAGGTCCATCCATTTTTCTGCAAATTTCATAACTTCATTTTTCTTTACCGCTGAGTAGAACTCCATTGTATAAATGTACCACATCTTCATTATCCACTCATCTGTTGAGGGACATCTAGGCTGGTTCCATTTCCCAGCTATTATAAATTGAGCAGCAATAAACATGGTTGAGCATGTACTTCTAAGGAAATGAGATGAGTCCTTTGGATATATGCCTAGGAGCGCTATAGCTGGGTCATATGGTAGATCAATCTCTAGCTGCTTTAGGAACCTCCACACTGTTTTCCACAATGACTGGACCAGATTGCATTCCCACCAGCAGTGCAGAAGGGTTCCTTTTTTTCCACATCCCCGCCAACATTTATGATCATTTGTTTTCATGATGGTGGCCAATCTGACAGGAGTGAGATGGAATCTCAATGTAGTTTTAATCTGCATTTCCCTGATGACTAGTGACGTAGAACATTTTTTTAGGTGCTTATATGCCATTCGTATTTCTTCCTTTGAGAACTCTCTATTTAGCTCCTTAGCCCATTTTTTGATTGGCCTGTTTGATTCCTTATTAGTTAACTTTTTGAGTTCTTTGTATATCCTAGATATTAATCCTTTATCAGATATATAGCTGGCGAAGATTTTTTCCCATTCTGTAGGTTGCCTCTTTGCTTTTTTCACTGTGTCCTTTGCGGTGCAAAATCTTTGTAATTTCATTAGGTCCCAGTGGTTAATCTGTGGTTTTATTGCCTGAGCAATTGGGGTTGTATTCAGAAAGTCTTTGCCAAGACCAATATGTTGGAGGGTTTCCCCTACTTTTTCCTCTAGCAGTTTCAAAGTTTCCGGTCTGATGTTAAGGTCTTTAATCCATTTGGACTTAATTCTTGTGCATGGCGAGAGAGAAGAATCTATTTTCATCCTTCTGCAGATATTAATCCAGTTTTCAAAACACCATTTGCTGAAGAGGCTGTCTCTTCTCCAATGAGTATTTTTGGCATTTTTATCGAATATCAGGTGGCTATAGCTACTTGGGCTTACATCTGGGTCCTCTATTCTGTTCCACTGATCTACATGTCTGTTTTTGTGCCAGTACCATGCTGTTTTTGTTACTATGGCTCTGTAGTATAGGTTAAAATCAGGTATGGTGATACCACCAGCCTCTTTTTTGTTGCTCAGTATTATTTTAGATATTCGAGGTTTTTTATGATTCCAAATGAATTTTTGGATTGTTTTTTCTATTTCCATGAAGAAAGCCTTTGGAATTTTTATAGGGATTGCATTAAATGTGTAGATTGCTTTAGGTAAGATTGCCATTTTCACGATATTGATTCTTCCAAGCCAGGAACAAGGGATGTTTCTCCACTTTCTAGTGTCTTCTGCAATTTCTCGCTTGAGTGTCTTAAAGTTCTCATTGTATAGATTTTTTACTTCCTTAGTTAGGTTTATTCCAAGGTATTTTATTTTTTTTGATGCAATTGTGAATGGGAGTGATTCTCTGATTTCATCCTCTGTGTGTTTGTTGTTAGCATATATGAAGGCTACTGATTTCTGTGTATTTATTTTGTATCCTGCTACATTGCTGTAGGTTTTGATTAGCTCTAACAGCTTGCTAGTAGAGTCTTTAGGGTCCTTTATGTATAGAATCATGTCATCTGCAAATAGTGATAACTTGATTTCTTCCTTTCCAATTTGTATCCCTTTTATGTGTGTCTCTTGCCTTATTGCTATGGCTAAGACTTCCAAAACTATATTAAATAGAAGTGGAGACAGTGGACACCCTTGTCTTGTTCCTGATTTTAGTGGAAAAGCTTCCAGTTTTTCCCCATTTAGTAATATGTTGGCTGTAGGCTTGTCATAAATAGCCTTTATTATATTGAGATATGTTCCTTCTATTCCCAGTCTCTGTAGGACTTTTATCATGAAGGGATGTTGGATTTTGTCAAATGCTTTCTCTGCATCTAATGAGATGATCATGTGGTTTTTGTCCTTCAACCCATTTATGTGATGTATTACATTTATAGATTTGCGTATGTTGAACCATCCCTGCATCTCTGGGATAAAGCCTACTTGGTCAGGGTGAATGATCTTTTTGATATACTCTTGTATTCTGTTTGCCAATATTTTGTTGAGAATTTTTGCATCTATGTTCATGAGGGAGATTGGTCTGTAATTTTCTTTTTTTGTTCTATCTTTGCCTGGTTTTGGTATCAGGGTGATGCTGGCCTCATAGAAGGAGTTTGGTAGGATTCCTTCTTTTTCTATTTCCTGGAAAAGCTTAAGAAGCAATGGTGTTAGCTCTTCCTTAAAAGTCTGGTAAAATTCAGCAGTGAATCCATCCGGGCCTGGGCTTTTTTTAGTTGGGAGATTATTGATAACTGCTCGGATCTCCATGTTTGTTATAGGTCTATTTAAGTGATTAATCTCATTTTGATTTAATTTAGGTAGGTCATATAGATCAAGGAAATCATCCATTTCTTTCAGATTTTCATACTTTGTGGAGTATATGCTTTTATAGTATGTCCCTATAATTTTTTGAATTTCTCTGGAATCTGTTGTGATGTTACCTTGTTCATCTCTGATTTTATTAATTTGTGTCTCTTCTCTCTTTCTTTTGGTCAGATTTGCTAAGGGTTTATCAATCTTGTTTATCCTTTCAAAGAACCAACTCTTTGTTTCATTAATTCTTTGGATTGTTCTTTTTGTTTCTATTTCATTAATTTCTGCCCTAATCTTTATTATTTCTTCCCGTCTACTACTTTTTGGTTTGCCTTGTTCTTCTTTTTCCAAGGCTTTAAGGCGAAGCATTAGGTCGTTTACTTGCGACCTTTCTAATTTCTTAATATAGGCACTTAAGGCTATAAATTTACCTCTTAGAACTGCCTTCATTGTGTCCCAGAGATTTTGGTATGTTGTGTTCTCATTATCATTTGACTCTATAAATTTTTTGATTTCCTTTTTGATTTCTTCATTGACCCACTCATCATTTAGTAGTGTATTGTTTAGCTTCCATGATTTTGTGTATGCTCTGTAGCCTTTCTTGCTACTGATTTGTAGTTTAATTCCATTGTGGTCAGATAGAATGCAAGGAATTATTTCAATTTTCCTGAATTTGTTAAGATTTGCTTTGTGTCCTAATATATGGTCTATTTTAGAGAATGTTCCATGTGCTGCTGAAAAGAATGTATATTCTGCAGCCTTTGGATGAAATGTCCTGTATATATCTGTTAGGTCCATATCTTCTATGACCTCATTTAGTCCAGATGCCTCTCTGTTTATTCTTTCCCTGGATGACCTGTCAATTGATGAGAGTGGGGTGTTAAAGTCACCCACCACCACCGTGTTTGGTGTTATCTGTGACCTTAGTTCTAATAGTGTTTGTTTGACGAATTTGGGAGCCCCCATGTTAGGTGCATATATGTTTAGGATTGTAATGTCCTCCTGTTGGAGTGTGCCCTTAATCAATATAAAGTGACCTTCCTTATCTTTTTTGACTAACTTCGGACTAAAGTCCACCCTGTCTGATATTAGGATAGCAACCCCTGCTTGTTTTCTAGGCCCATTTGCTTGAAACACCGTCTTCCAACCTTTCACCCTAAGATAATGTCTATCCTTTGTAGAAAGGTGAGTTTCTTGAAGACAACAAATTGTAGGATCCTGCTTTTTAACCCAGTCTGCAAATCTATGTCTTTTCGTTGGGGCATTGAGACCGTTGATATTAAGAGATATTATTGAAAGGTGTGTATTTATGTTTGCCATTTGTGTGTGTGTGTGTGTGTTACTTGTTCTACCTGTGCTCTCTTCTGTTAACTGGTATTTGAGTATGGCTGGTTTTTTCTAGGTTCCTTATATGTGTGCTTTTCCTTTTGTTCAGCATGGAGGATTCTATCAAGTATTTTCTGTAGAGCTGGTTTTGTCTTCAGATATTCCTTTAACCTGCTTTTGTCATGGAATGTCTTTATTTCTCCATCTATTTGGATGGATAACTTTGCAGGATAAAGTAACCTTGGTTGACAGTTGTTATCTTTCAGAACTTGGAATATATCACTCCAGGCCCTTCTGGCTTTAAAAGTTTGTGTTGAATAATCTGCTGTAATCCTGATGGGCTTGCTTTTGTAGGTAACTTGATTTTTCTCTCTAACTGCTTTCAATATTTTTTCTTTGGTTTGTGTGTTTGGAAGTTTGAGTATAATATGGCGAGGAGAGTTTCTTTCTGGGTTTTGTCTGGCTGGGGTTCTAAAGGCTTCCTGTATCTGTATTGGCACCTCTTTCCCAATTTGGGGAAAATTTTCCTCTATGATTTTGTTGAAGATGCCTACTATGCCTCTGGAGTGGAATTCTTCTCCTTCTACTATGCCCTGAATTCTTATATTGGATCTTTTCATAGTGTCCCGGATATCTTGAAATTCCCACTCATACTTTTCTATAAGTTTGTCTTTCTCTTTGTTGGACTGCATTAGGTCTGCCACCTGATCTTCTAGCTTAGATATTCTGTCTTCTCCCTCATCCATCCTACTGGTGAGATTTTCTATAGAGTTTTTTATTTCATTAACTGTGTTCTTCATTGCTAGTAATTCTGACTGGTTTTTCTTTATTATTTCTATTTCTCTATTTATGTCTTGTATTGCCTTCTTTATTTCATTAAATTGGTGTCCTGCCTCTTCTTTGATTCCTTTGATTTCCTCTTTGATTTCCTCTTTGATTTCTTCTTTGATTGTTTTCATGTGTTCTTTGACCTCTTTGAACATATTTATAATTATTCTTTTGAACTCTTTCTCAGGCATTTCCTCTAACTCTTTCTCACTGGAGGACATTTCTGATGCATTAATACTTTTAGGTGGATTTATATCGTCTTGCTTTTTAGTGTTTCTTGTGTTATAATGTATATATTTTTGCATCTTGGATTAAGTGAATGCTTGGATTTTCTAGCTAGCTGTGTATTCTTAGCTGTATCAATTGATTTGGTGTAATATATTTTCAGGGTAGGACCTTAAGGTAGTGGAATAATATACTGGTAGATTCTAAAATTTAGCTAAACACTGTACCCATTCCATCAAAAACAGCCCCGAGTATGTATGCAAGAGTAGTTATTATAATGACCAGATCCTCTATCAACAAAGAGGTTTAGATTTCTGGTCTGTTGAGGTATCCAAGTCAGCTTGTGACCAAGTGAGACCCTTCCCTGGTGCAATCCCAGTTACCTTGGGTGATTGTGGTCTCAGTCAAGTTGCTGCCTGGGTCGTCGGGCTGCTGTTCTGATTTCTGGAGCTGGGCACTTGCTTTTCCTACGGGGCAAACCGAGCCGCTGCCGCCGTCTCTGCAGCTGTTGTAGGCGCCACCCCCGGAGCCCCCACCGCTGCTGAAGCTGCCGTTGCCGTGTCCACCGGTGCTGCTCCCCCGAAGTCGCTGCTGCGGGATCTGTCACCGCTGCCGCTCCTGGGTCCGCTGCTGCTGGGGCCACTGGTACCGGTGCTGGAGCCGCTGAAGTTGCTGCTAAATTCTGCTCCTGCTTGGGTCCCGCCGTCAGCCCAAGTTGGCGTGGCCGGGTCCCGGGCCGCTGCTGTGTTCGCTGGAGCTGGGTTCAGGCGGCAGGGGAGGGGAGGGAGCCGCGCTGTTCTGGTTGTATCGTTTCTCCACGTGTGCTTTTACTTCGCGGTCTGCTCCTCCCTCCGTTGCTCGCTGCCGCTCTCCCCTCACGTTTCCCGAGTTGCGGAGAGCGGGGTGTGAGGGGAAAATCCCGCACCTGGCTTGTCCTGCGGCTCGAGCCGAGGGTCCGGCGGTTTTCTGCCGTTCCGCGGTTGCGGCGGGTAGTCGAGCGGCCCGGAGCCGCTGTTCCCGCCTGTGCAGGCTCTGGATGCTCTATAACTCTTCTACTTCTCCGCTGCCACCTCAACTTCCTATACACCTCACTTTTTAGTAAAAGTGTATATTTTGCTGAGTTTTTTTTGGTCTCCCCCCCCCAGGCTGTTTTGGCGTGGTACCTACGCCGCCATCTTAACCGGAAGTCCAGTAAATCTGTTTTTTATTGAAAGGTAGAATAATAAATTCTGCCCAACTCTTGACCTCCTCAGTATTTTGAAAATTTCTGCAGTGGACTATGGCTATTTCCATCTCATTTTCTGTTAAAAGTTTAAATTTTTATAAAAGTGGTCAGAATAGAGGGTCCATGAGCAATCACATAAAATTTAAGTATTAACTTTTGATTATTTTAGTTTTTCTTACCTAGGTCAACAAAAGAATTTCAAGAAAGTTAGCTGGGAGTGTTTGGGGGAATTTTTTTTTATGTACACTAACATTGTAAAGACTGACTGAGAAATGAATAAACAAATCATACTTTTGGGAAATATTTTATAGTGGTTGAGTAAGGATGTGAAAAAAAAAATGAGTGTCAGCAAGGTGGGGCCTTTTCATGATGTTTGTGAGTTTTATCAAGTGAATAAGAAGCTTCTGGAAGTGGTTTCTGTTATTTATTTCTTATTATTCGCTGAGTCCCTGGAAATAGGACCAAGTATACCTCTCCCAGTGAGGTGGCTTTTGACAGGTAAGATAAAAATTCAGACAATAGGCCTGGAAAGGTTTTGGAGGAGGGGAAAGGAGAAGGGGAAGGTGGGGGAAAATAAACACAAAACTAAATCTAAAATAAACGGGTGCCATAGAAACATTTCTCCTTGAACGTAGAGTGAAAGATATAACTCTCCTTAGGAGTATAAGGGGAGTGCCCAATAGGAAGGGATCTGGAGAGGATAGAATGAAGCCTAACCTTAAACTGCTTTGGCTTTGACCTGTAACTCACAGTTCCCGAAATAGGTGCTACACACATTGAGCTGTTGATCCAAGAGACCTACGAGGCCCCCAAAACAAGGCAGGCTTCTGTCAAAGCCCTCGATTACCTACCTGATGTAAAAGGTAAGACCCTCTTGATAAATATAGGACATGCTGCTGACACAGAACACAGAGAGAACTAGCTGCAATCCAGAAGAGAGCCAGTCCCCAGACAACCCATCTAGTGTTGGATAGCACTCCATGAGCTATACGGGGAAAGTGTCAGCAAGCAGGGGCTTAAGCTACTCAGAAGCAACTAGCCTGACAAGAAGTACACACAAATGCCATGGTAGCACACAGTCTTGATGGGTAACCAATAACTTTGATTGACTAAGACATCTGCTCTGTGGAAAGAAACCCATATCTGGAACTGGGAACCATGTGTAAATCCTATGGAGAAAAATATTGTTTTCTTATGTCAAGCTCCCACTAGTCTTTGGCTAAAAGAGGGGCTTTATCTATCAAACTATCCCTAAATTATAATGCTTATCAAATTTAACCTATGCTGACTTCACTATCAATTGGAGAATCTTTTTTTTTTTTTTTTTTTTCAGACAACAGTTAGACCCAAGGACATAAACCAACCCTTACATCTCAGTGAAGGTCCAAGTGAAACCACAGAGGAAGTGGGGAGATGAGAATGAGTGCCAGGGTGAAGGAGACAGATGCTGAGGATAATTAACACCTACCAAAGCAGAGATCCAGAGGCTCCTAAGAGCTCATCACTGAAGCAGACTTAAAACACACCCACCAAGGCTCAGGGAATTTTGTGGAAGAAGGGGAAGAAAGATTATAAAAGCCACAAGTTATGATGTCATGATCAGAGGCACTGCCTCCCGCCAATAACTGACTGTGGCTCTCAGAATGTATATCCCACAACCCCATGGGGAGTACCAGCAACCCCACTGAGGAGGGTCCCCTGAGGACTGGGGGAAGGAAGGAGGAAGAAGATAGTATCAACACATAATATGTCCATAAAAAATATTTTCTTAATTGGAAATTTCTTCATTGAATTCTCATGGTTCTTTGGATATTGACTAAAGTATTATTCTATTTCCCCACAGAAGGCCCCAACAAGAATTTATCTATTAAATTATCATCCCTCCCACAAATGCAAATGGTGGGCTCATTGTCTGAGTTCTTTCCTTAACTTTTTAACTAGTGAACCCACACTGAGCCTCTATCTTTTAGCTCACATGTCACTTTCAAGAACACATTCTGTGAGTTTCCAGACTATATCAGATCCTAGGTCTCAATGGTCAATCATTCTTCGTCAAGTGAGTGAAGCCATGGATTCCTACAGGACTGTGTCCTGGCTACTCTATGCAGCAACAAGTTCCCTAACAGCAAAAGCAGTTTTACCTGACTCCCAGTAAAATGTCTATGGCTACTTAAAAGTAAATGCTAAGTGCAGAAATGAGTGAATGAGGAAATAAACAAAGCATTTACTTTAAAATTATAAATCATGATTTATGCTAATTAAACAAATTCCAATTAAAATTTCAAAACTGGAACTGATAAATGAGATAAAATATTTTATTTCCATCACATTTGAATACTCACTATCTTTTAATGCACCTATCATTTTACTTAATATTCCTTTATACATTAATAAAGTACATTATTTAAAATATTATAACGTACACTAGTAATATAAATGGCTGTGTAATTGCAGGATATATTCATTTGTGTAGAAATAATTATACATGTATAATTTTAGATTACTGAGAATGTAATGTTCATAAGATTATATTCATAATAGAAATACATTATGAAAAATTCAAGTCATTAAATATTCTTTACTAAAATTCTTTTTAATAGATAAGTAGTGCTACATTTTTCAAGTATCTCAATTAACTTATTTTATAGTTTATGGTTGGTATTTGTTTACAAATATTTTACTGTAAACCAGCTGTAACAAACAACCCTTTTGCTCCAATTACATGCCTTTTTCCTAAAACAAATTTCTAAATGCAGGATTACACAGTCTAGAGGCTAATATTTTGCTTCATATTGCCAAATTTTCCATAAAAGGCAACTCACTCCAGTGTTCACCCATACTGGTTGAAAGTAAGAATATCAAGTCACATATCTTCATGGAATTATTTATATTCAACTAAATATGTTCAAGCTGACACAAATTTTAATTTGCTCCAGTTTTATCATCTTGGTATAAACAGAGCTGAAGTTATACATAGACACATACAAATATAAACATACTCATTTATATATGTTTTAAAGAGGCTGATATAACCTTTGCAACATAATCTATTTTCCCAACTTGTTAAAAATTTTGATTTATTGGTTTGTTGACAGTGACGCCAAAAGTTCTGTCTTAATGCTCTTTTTAGGCATTTTTGTGACATGTATGTATTTTACATTTTAATAAATATTTCATACTTCTTTTAACATATTTCAAGTTTTTCATAAATTTTGAGTTGTCTCATCAAATATTACTTATATAAAATAGCTTTAGAGACTGTGTAGTGACTCATCAGGAAAGAGAATTTGCCATGCAAGATGAGGGCCTGGGAAGGCATGAGTTTGATCCTTAGCAATAGAGGAGGACACCTTATGCTCTTTAGGCTCCATGCATGTACCCATGAGGCACCCATATCTCCACACCATATATATACATTATATGAAAACTACACACACAAACACACACAACTTCATACCAAAAATGCACTTATTTATTAGTGTATATTCATCATTATAAAGCAGTGTAGTTCATGATGACATCTTGATTATGAATATATGTAAACACACAATAGTCAATGTCTTCTCCTGTTGCTACTTACTCCTCCTCCCTTGCTCTTTCTCAATTAATCCCGTTTTATTTTCATGTCCACTTATGACAAAAAACAAGCAATGTTTTTCTATCTGGGTCTGGCTTATTTCATTTAACATGACAATCTCTAATTCTACCCACTTCCCTAAAAATTACATAATTATATTTTTCCTTTATGGCTGAATAAACTCCATTGTATAATGTAAGCCTATTTTCTTCAAGCCTTCAAAACCACTGAGGTAAATTAGCCAATACTTAAAAGTAATTTAGTGGCATTTTCTTGAAATTAAATAATAATAATAGAATGGAGGGTCCATCCTGTCACATATCTTGTAATGAAACACAGTGAGTTTAACACTTGGAAAGTGCAAAACCAGTAAACACAACTAAGGAGATAAGAGTGCTAATATGGGCTGGAGAAATAGCTCTGTGGATAAGGCACTTGTCTGGTAAAGCCAAAGCACCCAAATCTGATTTACCAGGACTCACGTAAGCCAAATGCACAAGGTGGCACATGCATCTGGAGTTCATTTGCAGTGGCTAGAGGCCCTAGACTTCCCATTTTCTCTCTCTCTCAGATAAATAAATAATTTTTTAAGAGTGATAAAGCTGGACATGGTGGCACACACCTTTAATCCCTGCACTTACAAGGGAGAGATAGGAGGAACCCCATCAGTTCAAGGCCACCCTGAGACTACAGAGTGAATTTCAGGTCAGCCTGAGCTAGAGTGAGACCCTACCTCAAAAAAAAAAAAAAAAAAAAAAAAAAAAAAAAAAAAAAAAAAAGAGTGAAAATGTAAAACAGCTTCCACCTCAAAGAAAATAGAGATACTTATTCTGAGTCAAATGAATGTACATGATGGCCGGAGAACATAAATTTAACACTCTCCTCTCCTTGTGCACACACACCGAATGGCCTACTCTATTGTGGAAGTGGTTCACGAAAATTTCATGGTCATACATAAAGGCAACTCAGAAATCAAAGCTTTTTTCTTCTTTCCAAATGCATTGATGGTAACATTAGGTAGGTGAGTTTCAGACACTCAGAGAAATCTTTGCTCTGGGTCACATGTGCAATTGGATGGCACTCTTAACTCTGGAGTGAATGCAAAATAATGTTCTGCAAATACTACAATGAAAAGGGTTTGACCATCTAGTCAAAAAGGTACTAGTCCAGATGCTGAAGTGGGAAACAAATGTCTATTAAGGGGACTAAAGATAACCCAAGAAAATTTTGGTCCTTGTTCTACAACAACCCAACTCCATGATCATAGAAGTTCCAATCAATCACTGTGCAGAATCCCCAACAGTGTGGCTTTTTTTTTTTCTTCTTCTTTTTAAGGAACGTCAGTCCACAAGAGGACAGAAATTATTAGTTGGATGAAAGAAGAGAAGGAAGAGGATTAACTACTCAAGAAGCATTTCCTTAGCAAAGGAAGCAAGAAGACTTGATAGGGAAGGCATGCATATTCATACTGGAGAGCTTTGCCATGGCTTCTAGATGTGAGACGTGGACACATTCCTACACATGTGCAGATCAAGATTGTGCGTCTTCATACCAGTGATTTTAAACTAGCAGTTGAAGCCTCAGAGCTGAGGCAGAGATTTATTTAGGAGTAGATTGAACAATATTTATTCTGACTTACCTAGAAGAATGCTGGGCAACCTTGACTAGTTTATGCCAGTAGTTGCAATCATAGAGGGGGTTATCAAAAGCAAACAAGCAGGGCTGGAGAGATGGCTTAGCGGTTAAGCGCTTGCCTGTGAAGCCTAAGGACCCTGGTTCGAGGCTCGGTTCCCCAGGACCCACGTTAGCCAGATACACAAGGGGGTGCACTCCTCTGGAGTTCGTTTGCAGTGGCTGGAAGCCCTGGCGCACCCATTCTCTCTGTATCTATCTGCCTCTTCCTCTCTCTGTCTGTCACTCTCAAATAAATAAAAAAAAAATTAAAAAAAGCAAACAAACAAGGAAAGAACTTGTAGCAGATGACGCAGCACAAGAGACAGCACGTTCTCCTCAAAAGCAGATGTCCTGATCCCAAATTATCCTGTCTAAGACTAATCGTGTCTCTTTCCTCTTATCTCTCATCCCCTAACACTAGAAAAAATATCTACTGAAGGAATATTTGCTGGGCTCCATTCATAATTCTTTTTTATTTTTGTATCTGGTATATATGTGTGTGGTGTTCATGCATGTGAAAGCATGCATGTTACGATAAGCAGGTAGAAATCAGAAGAACAACTAATGTTGGTCATCACTTTCTACCTGTTCAAGTCAGGGTTTCTCAACGTCTAGCTTCACATTCACCTCACTGGCTAGCCCACAAGCTTCTGGAAAATTCTCCGAACTCCCTTCTCACTGTAGGTGTGCTAGGTTTCCAGAAACCTGCAGCTAGCATCTGGGGATCCCAAACTAGGTACTGATGCAAATTGCTTTATGCACAGGACCATATTCCTAGTCCATTCAAGCACTTTGTAACCATTAAGATCATGTTTTCTATTCAGTTTCCTTACTCTTCTTTTATGCAAATATCCTCAAACATGGATCAATTATTTGAACTGAAGTCTCGGTAGAAACTACCTTAAGCAAACAAATTTTCATAATCAACTTGTTCAACTTTCAGCCCAGCATTCTGAATTCTCCTAGAGCAGTTCAAGACCGTGATGAGCATATAGTGTTAATCCCAAAGTGGATTTCAAGCCATGGATTTTTAAAAATTCCCTTTGATGAGGTGGTTGATGTGAGAATTTATAAGGTAGATATAGAGCCTAGAACAAAAAACTGTTTATTTTTTTCCACGTGTGTTTGTTATTTTAATCTCTATGTCAAGTGGGGGTTGTCTTTTCTACATGGGAGACACTGCAGATTACAGGACTGGCTGGTGTGTATATAAATGTCAGGGTCAGTTTCATACTGCAAAGCGCAAAAATTGTGAGAAATGACCCAGAAAATCTTGGCAAAGCAGCTTGCCTGTGAGGTGTAATCCCCTGACAATGAAATTTAAAAAGCAGATTCCATTTCTCCCAGGTCATAGCTTTTCTCTTAGTTGTAGGATGAAATGGAGATATGAAAGAGATTTGTTTAGAAAATATGCATTTTTCATGTGTTTCAAAAGGACAAAAATATATACTCTGCTAGTCACACACAATACAATATTGACACCATACTGAAGAGTCATGTGTGCCTTGCAGTCTCATTAAATATTGTGAGTTCTTATTCATTTCTTTGCTATTAGTATTACTTAAAATTTCAAAATTAAATAATGTATGGTTTCAAACCGTGATTATATAACTTATTTAGCTGTTCACTTCACTATTATAAATTATGATAAATAGCATTTCTAAAACATTCTTTTGTAATTTTTTTTGGTTTATTTTTATTTATTTATTTGAGAGTGACAGACAGAGAAAGAGGCAGAGAGAGAGAGAGAGAGAATGGGCACGCCAGGACTTTCAGCCGCTGCAGATGAATTCCAGATGCGTGCGCCCCCCTGTGCATCTGGCTAAGATGGGTCCTGGGGAATTGAGCCTCGAACCGGGGTCCTTAGGCTTCACAGGCAAGTGCTTAACTGCTAAGCCATCTCTCCAGCCCCTAAAACATTCTTATAAATAACTCTTCATTCGATTTTTTATGTTCTCCTTCATATGTTAAGATTTTTATTTTTCCTCATCAGCTGCCTTTGGTCTGGATTTAGGTCATTAGGCTTATGTGGCAAGCACTCATATCCATTGAACCATCTCCTTAGACCTATTCTGTATTCTTTTTTATGTATTATTTATTTATTTATGTGTTTTCAAGGAGAGAGAGAGAGAAAAATACCAGGGTCTCTGGCCACTGTAAAGGAACCCAGATGTGCCACTTTGTGCATCTGGCTTTATGTGGGTACTGGGAAATTGAACCTGAGTTCTTAGGCTTTGCAAGTAAGCACCTTAACTGTTAAGACATCTTTCTAGTTCCTATTATACATGTATATTTAACATGTGTGAAGACATGACCCTCAGCTCAGGATGGCTTGACAGGACTTTTCTTAATTTCCAAGGCAATGAATGTACTTATATAATCATTCTCTTTTCTACCTCACTAAATTACATGGTATAGTCAGTATAGTTTCATGTTCTTTAATTTTTTTCCTCCCTAAATGTTCAAATGGTGTAAACACCCTTGAAGTAGAAGAGCAAAGTAATGCTGTTTGGTGGGTTAAATACATTTGATGCATTTTTGATTTATGGTATTCAAAATTGTTTTCTGTAGACATCACCCTGTTATAAGCCTAGGAGCATATGTATACTCAGAAATAAGGTATAGAACACGTTCATTTTCCTTAAGATGTTCTTTTATACTCTTACAATAAATCATCTTTTTCCTAACTCTTATCCCCAAACAGCTAGTGTTCTAAAATTTCATATGAGCTTAGACTTTCTGTAACCACTTTTGTTCTTTTCTTGTTTGTTGTTTTTGTGGTTTTTTTTTTTTTTTGAGACACGTAGTTGTTTTTTTTTTTTTTCTTTAAGATTTTTTTCTGTGTTGTTAGTGTTGGTAGGTATTTTCCTTTTAGTACTGAGTTCTCGTATATTCCAAAAGTTGTATACCTACTATGCTGTTGATGAAAAAATGAATTTTGAAACTATTATTTATATAGAATATCTGGAACTCTGAACTGGATCAGAATCTTGTGGAGACCAAGATTGTGGATGACAAGGGGAAGCTCCCATTAGTCTTTTGACAAAAGAGAGTCTGCACCCATCAAACTCTCTCTACATTACACAATGCTTATCCCCTTTAACCTATGCTGATGTCATTCTCCATTGGAAAGTATGTTCTTTTGCAGAAGTCAGCAAAAACCAAGGACCAAAAAAAAAAAAAAAAAAAAAAAAGTAAAGAAAAAAAAAATCTATCAATAAGATAAGAAAATACAGCTGTCTCCCTGTCAGGAGATGGTTTTGCACATCAGCCAGGATCCGGGTGAAGCCACAGAGGAACTGGTGAGATGAGTAAGCGCACTGCTTCCACAGAAAGCCTGACAACCTGCTCCAGGGGGTTGGGGACAGGAACTGAAGACACTCAAATTGCACCAAAGCAGAAGTTCAGAAGCTTCTGGGAGCTCAATACCGAAAGAGACTCAAAACATACCCACCATGACCCAGGGAATTTTGTGGAAGAGGAGGTGGAAAGAGGACAAGAGCCACACGGTGGGAAAGAATATGCAGAGGCATTGCCACCACCCCCCACACACAATGACTGAGGCTCTCACAATTCAAAGCCTACACCCCCATAGGGAATACCAGAAGTTCCACTGACAAGGAGGGCCCTCAGTGGAATGGGGGCAGGGAGGAGGGATATGATGGAACCAACACATGGTTGTGTCCAGTCAAAGTTTCTACTTAATTAAAATAAATAAATAAAATAACATATATAATATGAATCAAGCTCACAATCAGTTTTTGTGTTGTTTGTTGCAAACTGACCAGGTTAATCTTTACTTCTGGAAATACAAGATTGGCAATTAAAATTGAAGACCCCCCCACCAAATAGTTATTTATAAATATGGATATGCATTTTGTATGGGCAGATTCTAATTTGTCTACTTAGACAAAGAAAATAACAGCATTTTATGGTAAGTCTATGTGTAACTTCAGAATATATTTAACATTTTCATACACATGTTACACTTCCATCAGAAATGCATGATGAGTTTAGATAACACATATACAATTGGCATATTTATTTCAGCGTTTGTTTTTAATTTTACCTGCTATAATTTTAATTCACATTCCTTAAGGACTAATGATCTAGAACATTTTTGTATGCTTGTTGTTCCACATATTTCTTCTTTGCAATGTGTCTATTTTACATATTTATTTATTTAGTTAGTTATTTTTATTTATTTGAGAGAGACAGACACAGAGAGAAAGACAGATAGAGGGAGAGAGAAAGAATGGGCGCACCAGGGCCTCCAGCCTCTGCAAATGAAGTGCGCCCCCTTGTGCATCTGGCTAACGTGGGACCTGGGGAACCGAGCCTCAAACCGGGGTCCTTAGGCTTCACAGGCAAGCGCTTAACTGCTAAGCCATCTCTCCAGCCCTGCTTGTTTTTTTTTAAGTCAGGTATTTTCTAATTGTGTCATTTATTTTCAAATGCATTGAGGTATAATTGATATATAATAAACAACATCTACTTAAAGTGAATAATTTGAAAATTTTGACATGTACCACCACTACCCACCTAGTTGGTCACAAGCAAGTGAAGATTTGACCCTTATCAAAATAGATTAATTTGCATTTTCTAGATTTTGCATAACCTAGAATAAAGAATTAGGCATGAACATTTATCCACATTGTTGCATGACTTAGTAGTGTGCCACTTTGATATTGTAGAGGAGGATTCCATCACACATATGTGCAGTATTGTCTTTCTCTGTACTCTTATGGGTTTTTTAGATTACATCTAGGTTTTGCTTATTATGAAATATTATGAAATACGGGCTATAAATATTCATGCACATGCTCAAGTGCAGGAAACTATTTTCATTCCTTATGGGAAAATGGCTAGTAATGGAATAGCTGGTTCATATGGTAGGTTGAGTCCAACATAATCAGAAACCTCCTAATGATTTCCTCATAGCTTTATCACTTACCCCTCCTAGCAGCAATTGATTAGAACTTCAGTTGTTCTATATTTAGCTAGCATTTGGCCTCATCAGCCTTCATAATTTTAGCATGCTAAGTTCATTCAGTGACATCGTATTATGGTTTTAATTTGCTTTCTCCCATTACTAATGCTGCAGAGCAACTTTCATATGCACATCGCCATCCCTGCTACTTCCTTGGCAATGTGTCACTGCACAATTTTTCCTGTTTTATATTGTTGTTTCTGTTCTAATTTTCCTTTTGCAACAATTTCATTCAGCTAAAATGTTTCATCAGTTATGTATGTTGCCAATGCTTTCTTCCATTTTGTAATTTAATTCTTAAAATATTTTTTATTTATTTCCCAACAGAGAGAAGGAGAGAAGAAAGAAGAGAGAATGGGCATGCAAGGGCCTCTAGACACTGCAGAGAAACTCCAAATGCATGTCCTACTTTGTGCATCTGGCTTTACATGGGAACTGGTGAATCACATCCAGTTAATTAGGCTTTCCAGGCTAGTGCCTTTACAACTGAGCCATGTCTGAAGCCCATTTCTCCCATTTTATGAATTGCTTTCTAATTCTTTCAGTACTCTCTTTCAAAGAGGAAACATGTGACAGTTGTGGTAGTGTATGCCTTTAATCCCAGCACTCAAGATGCAGAGGTAGGAGGATCACCATGAGTTAGAGGTCACCCTAAGACTACATAGTGAATTCCAGGTCATCCTGGACTAGAGTAAACCCTACCTGGAAAAAAAAAAAATCTGTGAACAGAACATGAGGGAACTATGGGATACCCTTAAACACCCTTATATTTGAATCTTGGGAGTACCAGAAGGGGTAGAAATTCATACCAAAGGCATGGAGAACTTAGTCAACAAAATTATCAAAGAAACTCCCCCACTCTCTCAAAAGAAAGGCCCATCAAGTTACAAGAAGCTAACAGAACTCCAAACGGATTGGACTAAAGGAGGAACTCTCAAAGACATATTATCATTAAGACTCTAAACGTTGACACCACAGGGAAAATTCTAAAAGCAGCAGGGAAAAATAACATTACATTTAAAGGTAAGTCCATCAGAATCACTTCAGACTTCTCAGTGGAAACCCTAAAAGCCAGAAGGGCCTGGAATGGAACACTGCAAAGTCTAAGAACCTATGACTTCCAACCCAAACTACTCTACCCAGCAAAAGTACCCATCATAATAGATGGTGAAAGAAAAACTTTCCACAGCAAAACTCAGCTTCACAAGTATATGAACACAAAACCAAACCTACAGAGATTAATTTAGGAAATTCTCCACAGAGAAAAATCAAATAATCAACCTCAAGTACCTACAAGAAGCAGATCACAATAACCAAACTAAGAGAAGGCACATAAAACTTTAAAGTCCATGAAAACACTAAATCACATAAACCAACACAATATGGCAGGGATGAAATCAAACTTCACAGTCATTATGATAAATATTAATGTCCTTAATTTCCCCATCAAGAGATACAAGCTAACAAGGTGGATAAGAAATTACACCCCTCAACCTGTCGTCTTCAAGAAACCCACTTCAGGGCTGGAGAGATGGCTTAGCGGTTAAGTGCTTGCCTGTGAAGCCTCAGGACCCTAGTTCAAGGCTCGATTCCCCAGGACCCACGTAAGCCAGATGCACAAGGGGGCACACATGTCTGGAGTTCGTTTGCAGTGGCTGGAAGCCCTGGCATGCCAATTCTCTCTCTCTGTCTGTATTTGTCTTTCTCTCTGTGTCTGTTGCTCTCAAATAAATAAATAAAAAATGAACAAAAAATATTAAAAAAAAAGAAACCCAAAGACAGATCCCTCCTCAGGGTGAAACTGTGGAAAACAATATCTGATAAGAAACAGCAAGAATAGCTACACTAATATCAGTTAAAATACACTTAAAACAAAAACTAATCAAAAGACAAAGAAGGCCACTTCCTACTTACCAAGGGAATGATCCATCAGGAGGATATGACAATCATAAATATTTATGCACCAAACACAGGTGCACTACAGTTCATAAAACAAAACCTATTTGATAATAAAACAGAAATAACCACCAACACAATCAAAGTTGGGTACTTCAATACTCCATTATCAGCAATAGATAGGTCATCCAAACAGAAAATCAATAGGGAAGTGAGAGAGCTCAACAAAACCATAGACCAATTAGACCTAACAAACATTCCACCCCAAATCCATAGACTTCACATTCTTCTCAGCAGTACATGGAACCTTCTCTAAAATAGAACATATACTGGGTCACAAAGCCTGCCTCCATATATTTAGGAAGAGCAACATAATTTCCTGCATGATATCAGAACACAATGCTGTATTGCTAGAAATTAACAACAAAAGTTGCATCAAGAATCCCACCCACTACAGGATACTGAACAGCACACTTTTAAACAATAAGTGGGTACTGGATAAAATCAAAAATGAAATTGCAAAATTTCTAGAGATGAACGACAATGATAACATATCATACCAAAACTTATGGGACACAATGAAGATGGTCCTCAGGGGAAAATTCATAGCATTAAATGGTTTCATAACAAAGACAGAGAGATTCCATATCAATAACCTAATCACCCACCTAAAGGCACTGGAAAAGCAAGAAGAATCCATCCCCAAAAGTTCCAAATGGAAAGAAATATGATCAGAGCAGAGATAAATGAACTGAAAACCAAGAAACCAATTAGGAAAATTGATGAAACAAAGTGTTGCAGTCCGATTCGCATTGCTGGTCGAAATCACCCAACCAAGAGCAGCTTCTGGGAAAAAGAGATTTATTTTGGCTTACAGGCTCAAGGGGAAGCTCCACGATGGCAGGGGAAAACGATGGCATGAGCAGAGGATGGACATCACCCCCTGGCCAACATAAGGTAGACCACAGCAACAGGAGGGTGTACCAAACACTGGTATGGGGAAACTGGCTATGAAGCCCATAAGCCTTCCCCCAACAATACACTCCCTCCAGGAGGCGTTAATTCCCAAATCTACATCAGCTGGGGAGCTAGCATTCACAGCACCTAAGTTTATGGGGGACACCTGAATCAAAACACCACATTCCACCCCTGGCCCCCATAAACTGATAACCATACATGATGTAAAATGCAATGCATTCTGTCTGACTTTAAAAGTCTCCATAGTTTTTATCAATTCCAATGATGTTCATACATCCCCATAGTTCAAGATCTTTTAACTGAGCCATAACACCAAAAAATAACCTCAAAAAAACCCATAATGGCACAGAATAAATATTCATACTGCAAGAGATGGCATTGGGCATATCAAAGAAACATTCAACCAATACAAGATTCAAAACAACCAGGGCAAACATCAAACTCTGTAGCTTCAAGTCCAGCAACTCTAGCCCGTGACAAATCTCCAAGTCCTATAATTCTAACCAGCAACAGGTCTCTGGCATTCCAATTCCACCCCTCCAGCTAGGCTACTCACAGTCTGGGAAAACTTCATCGGGGCCAGCAGCTCCTTGGCAGCCATCTCATGGTCCCAGCATCTCCACTGGGTCTCCACTGCAAGCCACGGTCCATCCTCATGGCCCCATGGGGTCTCCGTGCAAGCAACCAGCAAACCCGCTTCACACTGCCCATGGCCATTTCCAAAACACAAGACCATGTTGCAAACTCAATGACCCTCTTTCCAGCATTTCTTATACTCCATGATACCAGGTAGTGTGCCAATTTGTTAATCCAGGGGGCAGTAAAGCAGACTTTGATGAACAGGACACTCCTTGAGCATTGGGGCCCCTTCAAAAGAGTCTACATTCTTATTGTTGCCCCCGTGCAGGTCAGTTAGCCCAGTCTCAAAGGTTGTAATCTCTCATTTGCAGCTGAATGGGCAACAGTGCACCCAAAGATTTTTCTTTCTGTGCCATATCCCTCTGCACATACCAGTTCATTTCTACGCAAAGCAACCCTGCACAACTTCTCAGGACATGGGCACAAGAGAAAGCTTCTCACACAAACTGCTCGCCCAGTCCAGGCAAAGCTTTTTCTCACCCTCATAAGCCAAACCTCACAGTCCATAGTTCTTACTGTATTCAGGTCTTGCAGCTCACACCAGAACAGTCCATCAAGCTGAACTTACAGCACTGCAAGGCATCTCTTGGGTGAAGATTTCAACTCCTTCCACATTCCTCTTGAAAACCAGCTCCAAAAGGCCAAAGCCAAAGTCAGGTGTCTAGCAGCAACCCCACTCCTCGGTACCACTTTACTGTTGCAGTCCGGTTCACATTGCTGGTAGAAATCACCCAACCAAGAGCAGCTTCTGGGAATAAGAGGTTTATTTTGGCTTACAGGCTCAAGGGAAAGCTGCACGATGGCAGGGAAAACGATGGCATGAGCAGAGGGTGGACATCACCCCCTGGCCAACATAAGGTGGACCACAGCAACAGGAGGCTGTACCAAACACTGGCATGGGGAAACTGGTTATAAAGCCCATAAGCCCACCCCCAACAATACAGTCCCTCCAGGAGGCATTAATTCCCAAATCTCCATCAGCTGGGGAGCTAGCATTCACAACACCTAAGTTTATGGGGGAACACCTGAATCAAACCACCACACAAAGAGTTGGTTCTTTGAAAAAATAAACAAGATTGACAAACCCATGGTCAATTTGATCAAGCAAAAACAAAGACATGCTTCATATTAACAAAATTAGAAATGAAAAAGGAGAGATCACAACAGACATAAATGAAATTGGGAGAATCACCAGGACTTATTTATTTCAAACACCTATACTCCACAAAATTGGATAATATGGAGGAAATGGATTAATTCATGGACACATGCCATCTACCAAAGCTGAACTCAGAGCATATTAATCTCCTAAACAAGCCTGTCACACCCATTGAGATTATAAAGGTAATCAAAAACCTCCCCAAAAAGCAGAGTCCAGGACCAGATGGCCTCTCAGCAGAATTCTATCAAACCTTCATGGAAGAACTCAAACCAATCTAAAGTGTGCCATGCAACTGTAGACCAGGGAAAACTCCCCACTCCTTCTATGAATCTGGTAACACACTAATTACCCAAAGCAGCAGAGATGTCACAAGAAAAGAAAGCTACAGGCCTATTTCCCTGATGAATTTAGACACAAAAAATCCTGAAGAAAATCCTTGCAAACTGAATCCAACAACACATCAATAGCATTATCCACCTTGATCAATTAGACTTCATCTCAGGAATGCAGGAATGGTTCACCATATGGAAATCTATCCATGTAACACACCATATAAATAAGCTTAAACACAAATAACACATGATCATTTTGCTAGATTCTGAACAGGCCTTTGGCAAAATTTATCACTTCATGAGCAAAACATTGGAGAGAATTGGCATGGTCAGTTTATATCTCAGTATAATAAAGGCTATATATAAAGTGCCTAAATTCCAAATAAATTTAATAGAGAGAGACTGAAGTAATTCCCGTTAAGATCAGGAACAAGACAGGGGTGTTCACTCTCACTTCTACTTTTCAATATGGTACTGGAAGTCCTAGCTCAAGCAATAAGACAGGAGAAAGAAATGAAAAAGATAAAAACTTGAAAGCAAGAAATTAAGTTAACTCTGTTCACAGCCAACATGATTCCATGCATAAGAGACCCAAGAACCTCCATCTCAAAACTCTTAAAGGTGATTAGCTCCTTCAACAAAGTAACAGGATACAAAATTAATGAACAAAAAATCAGTAGCCTTTCTATGTGCAAATGACAAAAATACAGAGAAAGAAATAAGTGACATTGTCCCATTTTTAATAGCAACAAAAACAACAAAAATACCTTGGAATAACATTAACCAATGAAGTGAAAGATCTGTACAAAATGAAGCAGACCTACAATAAACCCAACATGACTCAGGGAAATTTGCAAAAGAGGGGGAAGAGAGAATATCAGAGCCACACATTGGATCATGGTACACAGAGACATTGCATACAACTCATAACTGATGGCTAACCCTACAATGCATGACCCATATTCCTCAACAAGGAGGGTTCCTGCAGAGTGGAGAGGACAGTGAGGAGGCTAAAGAAGGTACCAACTTGACTGTATACACTGAGTACAAACCTAATAACAATAATAAATTTAAAAGCACATGGAAACACTCATAAAAGGAATTAAGGAGAACTTGAGAAAATGGAAAGACCTCCCATGCTTCTAGACAGGTAAAATTAACATTATGAAAATGGCAATCTTATCAAGGGCAATATACAGATTTAATGCACTACCAATCAAAATCCCAACATTGTTCTTCACAAAGATAGAAAACATGATCTCAAAATTCCTATGAAAAAACAGAAGGCCTTACATATCCAAGTTTATCCTCAGCAAAAGAAACACTTATGGAGGAATCACCATACTTGATCTAAAGCTACATTACAAAGTCATAGTAATAAAAACAGCATGGTACTGGCATAAAAACAGGGATATAGACCAATGGAACAGAATCGAGGACCCAGACTTTGGGTTCAAAAACTAAAGCTACTTGATATTTGACAAAGACCCTAGCAAGGCTGGAGAAAAGAAAGCATCTCCAAGAAATGGTGCTAGACAAACTGGATAGCCATACACAAGAAATTGAAACTTGATCCACATATCTTGCCACGTATAACACACAAGTTCTTATGGATCAAAGACCTCAGTATTAGACTAGAAACTTGGTTACTAATTGAAGAAAGATTAGGAGGAACTTTCCATGATATAGGAATGGGAAAAGACTTCCTGAACAAAACCCCAGTAGCACAGGATCTTAGATAATCACTCTACCAATAGGATCACATAAAGCTGAAAATTTTCTTCACAGACAAACATATAATAAGCAGAGCCAATAGATTATCCACTGAATTGGAGGAAATATTTGTGGAATATCCAATTGACAGAGGCCTAATTTCTAGAATCTATGTAGCATGCAAAAGCTGAAACATTAAAAAGTCAAACAACCCACTCACAAAATGGGGCAAAGGATGGAACAGGCAGTTCTCAGAGGAAGAAATACAAATGACAAAGAAAAAAAAAAAAAACTTAAGAACATGTTGTCATTCCTAATCATCAGGGAAATGCAAATTAAAACAACTATGAGATTCCACCTTACCCCAGTAAGGATAGCAAACATTATAAAAACAAATAATCCAGGTGTGGTGGTGCACACCTTTAATCCTAGCACTTGGGAGGCAGAGATAGGAGGATTGCCATGAGTTTGAAGCCACCCTGAGTCTACATAGTGAATTCCTGGTCAGCCTGACCTAGAATGAGACACTGCCTCAAAAAAGACACACACACACACACACACACACACACACACACACACACACACAAATAAATAAACAAATAAAACCAAATTAACATAAATGCTGGTTAGGATATGGTGAAATAGGAACCCTCATCCACTGTTGGTGAGAATGTAAGATGGTAAAACCACTTTGGAAAGCAATATGGAGATGCCTAAAAAGTTGATGATAGATTTCCCAACAGACCCAGTTTTTCCCTTACTGGGCATGTATTCTAAAAGCTTCATGCCTCAGTTCAGAGAGATTGGCTCAACCATGTTTATAGCTGCTCAATTCATAACACCTAAGAGTTGGAATCAACCCAGATGTCCATCATTGGACAAATAGATAACTAAGATGTGGTATATCTATGTGATGGAATTCTGCACAGCAGTAAGGAAAAATGACATAATTGAATTTGAAAATAAATGGTTGATCCTGGAACAGATCCTTCTCAGTGAATTCATCCAATCACAGAAAGATAACCACTGCCTAGTCCTGCTCACCTACAGCTCTTAACCTGAATCTACCCGAGATGCCAACATACCTAACAAGCATCTTGAGGACTGGACAATAGGGTGGGTGGGGGAGCGAGGGGCTGCTAAGGGTAGGGATGGGAGACACAAAACTGGATCCAAACGGCAATGGTATCATGAAATTCTGCATTGTAAAAGACAGACTAAATGGTTGAACCTTCACCAGGCCCTTAGAGGAAACACCTGAATCACAAGGCACTGGAGAAGTTACGATAAAGACCTTAATGTTTCTCCTGTTTCTGTTTCTCTCTCCATTTCTCTTTCTCCCTCCTTCTTCTCTCTATCTTTTTCATACTACTTATCTTTTTCTTCTTTCTCTTCTTGGGCACTGACCTGTAACTCCCAGTTCCAGCCTGTGGCTATCATCTACAATGAGCTCTTGATCAGAGAGACCTATGAGATTTTCCAAAGAAGGCAGATTTCTGTCAGAGTACTTGACACACCAAACGTTAGTGGTAAGACCCTATGGCTGAAGACACCATATGCTGTTGGCATGTAACATGAAGTGACATGGCTGGAAGCTGGAAGAAAGTCAGTCCATAGGCAGTTAGCTCATCTAGTGCCAGAAGGTGCTACATAAGCAACTGGGGGAAAATGACCAACATCTATCCAAGCAACTCTTGGTCTCAGCTACTCAGCAGTAAACAGCCTGATGTGATGCTCACACAAGTGCAATAGTGGTGCAAAGCCATGTTGGTAAACAAACTGCTCTTGATTTGGCTAGCTGATCTTCTCAGAGGATGGAACCCATAGCTGGAGCTGGGAAACAAGTCAGAATCATATCAAAAAATGAGCCCACTCTCCATTATCAAGCTCCCATAAATTGTGGGCTACAAGAGGACTTACAAAATTCTCTCTAAAAAAACAATGGTAATCCCATTTATCTGGGGCTAACTTTATCCTCTATTGGAGAATTTGCTTCTCTTTTACAGATAGATGCAGATCCTGAGGAGACAACCAGCCCATCACACCTTAAAAGGACCCCAGCTGAAACTAAGAGTAAATGGGGAAATAAGCAAGAATGCTGCTTTCTTGGGGAACTTGGTACCAGCACAAGGGTGAAGGAGAATGAAACAGAGAACCTTCAACTGCTACCAAACCAGATATCCAGAGACACGGAGGCTCCCAAGAACTCATCACTGAAGCAGACCTAAAATGAACCCAATATGGCTCAGGGAAATTTGCAAAAATGGGGCAGAAAGAATGTCAGAGCCATACATTGGGTCATGATACACAGAGACATTGCCTCCTAGCCATAACTGATGGCTAACCCCACAATGCACAAACCCATATTCCCCAACTAAGAGGGTCCCTGTGGAGGAGGGAGGACAGCTAGGAAGCTAATGATGGTAGCTACTTGACTATATACATTGAGTCCAAAACTAATAATAAAAAAAGAGGAAACATGTTTAATTATAATGAAGTTGATTTCATCAACTTTTCTTGAAATTTGTAAACTGTAAATATATATGCCAATTAGGTTTATTTCTAGAATTTTGGCATTCATTAATCTATACACAATGTGAGATACAAATGGCAATTTTACTAGCATCTTTTTATCATTCATTAAAAATAATAATAAAATATTTTCTTTCTTTAATTCTTTAGGTAACTTTGTGAAATTGACTGTATATAGCTTTATCTCTTTTTTTGAGACAAAGATCCATATATTTCATTCTGGCCTTGAACATACTATGTAGTTGAGAATGACCTTAAAGTCTGGACCCTCCTGTGGCACCCTCTCAAATGCTGGGGTTATGCCCTGGGGTCCAGTTTATATAATGCTACGGATTTAATTCAGGTTTTCATGTATGCTTGACAAGTGTTCTAGCAACTGAGCTATATACCCAGCCCTATTTCTGAAATCCCAGTTTGTTCTTTGTAAGTAGAAATAGCAGCACTTTGTTGGGTTTTGATAGTTTTCTTCTACAAGGTTTAAATAATTTTCCTTATATTTTTAATTTAATTTTATGTCATTATTAGGTATTCAAATTTATCAAGTTATTTTATATACCTATTTATGTGATTGTTTCCTTTCCTTGATTCTGTGAACTTAGAGAGATCCATTTCTATTGATAATAAGTTTGTGTGTGTGTATGTGTGTGTGTGTGTGTGTGTGTGTGTGTGTGTGTGTGTAAGAGAGAGAGATCTGTGTACATGTGTGTGTGTGCACATATGTGGATGTGTTGGTGAAGGACAGAGTCAACAGAGGTGTCTTCTTTAATCTGTTTTCCATGTTACTTTTGATAATATGTCTTTCACTTAATCTGGACCTTATTGACTGGCTAAAATGATCCTTCTTGTCTTCACCTTTCCTGCGCTGGGATTACAGGATGGACAATGTGCCTGGCTTTGCATGGTGACTGGGGATTCAAACTCAGGTAATCTAGTAACCTCTTTACTGAGTGTTGTATGGCAAATTTTCTCTGCATTGCAAGGTGTAAATAGCTATTGACAGCTTTTTCAAAAGAGCGGGGAAGACATGGAGGAGGCTAACAATGATACCAACTTGACTGTATTCACTGAGTACAAAACTAATTAATAATAATAAAAGAAGCAGCTGGGTCAACTCACCAGAGACAGTTTGGGAGTCATCAGACCCCTGCCAGAGATTTCTCTACTCCCTGCCCCAGCTGTATACAATAATTCACAAGAATCCCAGACCTGGTGGTGTTGGGGGAACAGATAGAGTATATAGAGAGGAGAAGATCTAGGAACAATGACCTCCATAGAGTCGTTTCTTCTATGAGCTCCATAGAGTCATTTCTTCTCAGTCTCTGCACTCTTTTTACAAAGTAATCTCTCACCCTGAGACTGAAGAAGGAGCATCCTCTGGGGTAAACCCAACATAATGAGCCACACTGAAAAGCTGCTTTGGAATCTCATGCTCTGTATGTCCTGATACAATGCTTCTCTGTGGTCTCACACTCCTAGTCAGGGACAAGGAACTTCTAAAAGTGGCCTCAGAGAAGTTGTCATTCAGGGTGAAATGAGACCTCTCTGTGGTGTGGCTGCTCTGAGATCCCAGGGCTTTGTAAGTAAGCCCTCATCCTGAGGCTGAGGGAGGAGCATTCAAGGAGTGATTTTGATTCAGGAATCTCCATCAATGTGGCTACTTTGGGGCCCCCATGTTCTTATATGCTCTGTAAGTGACCCCCTAATAAAATTATTGGCTCACTGAACTTTGTTCTGCTATCTCTACTCTATTTGGAAACATATGTCCATGTCTCCAGAGGGAAAAATTCCCATCAATACTGAGCCATATTCCCAGCCAGATAATCACTCTTTTAATCAGATGGATATTTCTTCACCATGAACATGCTTCTGCAAATTTATTGAAGCATGTCAACATTTTATAATTTTATAGCCCCAAGAAAGGAATTATTAGATGAAATAACCTCTCTGTAATTAAATTGGGACTGAACAAAGTGACAAAATTAATGGAAGAACCCAAAACAACAAATACTAAAGGTACCTGGTCAGCTTTACAAGACAGTACCAACTTCTCTTCCATAGTGGTGGAACCAATTTTTATTCCCATGAATCAATAAGATTACTGATTGTTTCATGCACACGATGCTAGGCTCTGCCTTTATTATGTTGTTGTCAGTTTTCTCCATGTATTCTAACATTCCTTTGCACATTTATTTCTTATTAAACAGTTATCCATACCTCCTTTACTATTTTTTCCTTTTAAAAATGTTTTGGTTTATTTTTATTTATTTATTGAAGAACAATAGACACAGAGAGAAAGAGACAGAGAGAGAGAATGGGAGCGCCAGGGCCTTCAGCCACTGCACATGAACTCCAGATGTGTGCTCCCCCTTACATACATTCTTGATTTCCTTCTTTAAGAAAACAACTCATATCTATATGACACAGATCTATTAAAACCACTTATTTATTCTCCTTAATACCACAAAATAATGATTTTTCGTTTTTACAGGCTTCTCTGTTCTTAAATTTATCTCTTATTCAGTGGGCAGTATTTTGACATTTGTAAAAGGATGTTAAAGGCATATTTGTTACTCTATTGTGAGTATATAAGAATGGACTATATTTTACATTTTTGTCCTATTGCTAGATGCCTGGTTAGACTTTTTAATGATCAATTTTAAGAACTTGACTATGGAGACCATGCTTCTTTTCATAAATAATTAATATTATCATAAGACCGGCTGCTATTTTTTCTAGCATACTGAGCATGACTTTTAATAAAATATTGAACAGCCCTGTTGGAAATAAGTCCTTAATTGTTTATGATTTTAGTGTCATTTTTAATTTTATTTATTTGAGAAAGGGAGTGGGTAGAGGTGGAGAGATACAGAGAGAGAGAGAGAGAAAAAAACATAACAGGGCCTCTTAGCCACTGCAAACAAACTGCAGATGCATGTGATACCTTGCACATCTGGCTTCACATGTCACTGGGGAATAGGACCTGGGTTCTTTTTTTTTTTTTTTTTTTCCAGGAAGGACACTAATTGCTAAGCTATGTCTCTAGTCCCTATAGTTTTTAAAGCAGTTTTTCTGTATTAGGCTAAATAAGTTTTATTCCACACCATATATGTTATAAATATTTCATTATATTTATTATTATTGCTATTTTTATAATAAATAGAATCTAAGTTTTAAACAATTATTGGTTTCCATTCTTGTGATGAGGTTATAAAGATTTTCTTTTGATATTTGAACATGGGAATATATTAAAATATTTCCAAAATTGAAATAGTACTAATGTTGTCTCTTTGTGCTTACATACACAAAGCACATATATGTAATGCATCCACTAAGCAAATACATACACACAAATATGCATAATATGGTATATAATAATAAATATGCTTAAGATTGTTGCATCAGATAAAAGTGCATGGTTTGTATTTGCCACACACAGGCCAAAAAGAAGAAATAGAGTGTCTGACCTCTTGCTGTATTTGCCTCCCTCCACCCCCATCCATACTAAATGATCACTTCTTCATAATCAAAAGCTGAATCTGAATTTTCAAAAGCATTTTTATTTTTGAGCAGTGCTTATGTGGTGGTAAAGAAACCATTATATTATTTCTTGCAAAAGCCGCCATTCATGTATCATAAATACCTTCTACTCACATCTGAGCTACTCCCACATTTCTGTCCTTTTCTCTAGTGATGCCCTCCAACTACGCCGTTTTCATTCATATAAGATTTATGCTTAGTTATTTATTTACAAATTAATTCCAGACTGGGGAGGTTGCTAAGTGGTTGAATACACTTGCTTGTAATGCTTACCAACACAGGTTCAGTTCCCCAGCACCCATATAAAGCCAGATGCAGAATGTGGTGCTTGTGTCTGTAATTTGAGTAGCAGGCCCTGGAATACCCATATCCTTTCTCTTTCTAACAAATAAGTTTTGTTTAAAATATCTTAAAAATTAGTTACTAGGAAACCAGCTTTAATATATGCATATATTTATATTTTAAAATCATTTGTTTATTAGATAATTGATAATTGATAATTATAGCACATGATATACAATATTATATAAGATTACATATATACTAACAGCTGATGTAATGCTTAATGTATACAAAGTTTGATAATTTTTCAAAATCATTAAGAACATTTAACAGAGAGCCATATCTCTGCATTTTGGTTTATAATTATGGTTTTTTTTTATGTGTAAGGAGAACCAATTGGTGACAGAAAAAAAAATCAAATCTAAATGGTTTAACATACTTACTAAGTGGGAGTGCAGAATGATCAGATGAAAGCGCTATGCAAGAATCTAGAATAATGTGTTCCAGTTGTCAGCACTTCAGATTAACTATACACAACTAGGTATGGAGTAACCTGGTAGGGGTAGAGAGGTATGCTACAGCTGGATTGATTGTGGGGCTATACACTGTTTCCACTCTGATAGGACTTTCTAAAGACAAGCGAGCACATTCTAGTGTGCATTCCATAAGGATAAGCTAGGCAATAAGACAATTTAAGAGGAAGGAAAATAAAAGGTTGACTGAAGGGATAGGCAGGGCTTTGAGGAAGAGCACAAGGGTACATGTTTCATGCACATGGTGATGGACAGGAATGCATGCCTCCTAGTGCCAGCACAAAGCCCCTACCTGAGCTCCCATTCCATTCCTGATTGCTCCAAATATTCTGGTTTTAGTAGTTTAACACGATCAACAAGTATCACACAGAATCTCAGCCAAATGTCAATATGGTCTAATAACTCAGAGACAAGTCTTCACTGAGCAATGTCTACCAGCTGGAAATAAGTGTGTCAATACATTTTGGTTCACATCTCTTTTTTAATATATTTACTTATTTATTTCTCTCTCTCTCTCTCTCTCTCTCTCTTTCTCCCTCTCTCTCTCTCTCTCTCTCTCTCTCTCTCTCTCTCTCTCTCTCTCTCTCTCTCTGTGTGTGTGTGTGTGTAATGGGTATCCCAGGGTCTCTTGGTGTTGCAAACGAATGCCCATCTGATATTACATGGCAAGTATGCATCTTTAACCATTGAACTCTCTCTGCAGGTCCATTGTATTTCTTTTCCCTGCCAAAAACATTTTATTTAGCAAATGTTCAGTTAATATAATTCTAGAATCATATTTAACTCTAAATCCTTAACATTCTACTCCCCCGTCCTTCAGCAGTCTTCAGCTTAACCCATTTACTGAACACATAATGGATATATTGTTAGATATATTTTCCAGTCACTAGGCACTTGCTACAATTAAGAGCTCCTTCCTGATCATAGTCTCTAAAGACAGGTCCTGGCACTATGCTTCAGTTACGTGTCACTTTTGCATCTGGAGTACACTCCCATGAAGTACTAGGTAGCCATGTAAGGGCTGTTACCTGCCTAGATCTGAATATTTTTGCTAGTCAGGCTTGAGTATGTTTCCAAGAAGAAATGTACACAGGAACCTGGTGAAAATACTTGAAGAAACAAACAATATGATAATTTTCCAACCACAAGGATATCATTTTGGCACTTGTGTCTCTAAATATATTAATTATTCTTTAA
Organism: Jaculus jaculus; assembly: GCF_020740685.1. NCBI lineage: Eukaryota > Metazoa > Chordata > Mammalia > Rodentia > Dipodidae > Jaculus > Jaculus jaculus. Next base: position 145,904,376 of record NC_059104.1, read on the forward strand.
CACTTTCCTTCTTATATTTGAATTTTATGTACTCTTTCTTACAAGAAAGGATAAAGTCATCGTTCTCTGGATTTGTAGTCATGATACGCACTTCTCTATTTTGCTAATAAGCCCTGTCCAAAAGCTCAGGCAAAATTATTCCCTTGCAGCTACCTTCGCCTTGCTGGGAAAAAAGTACCTAGCTAAAAACATCTCATAGGAGGAAAGTGCATTTTTATTTTTTATAAACTTTTTTTTTTTTTTACTTCAGCTTATTGTCTCAAGCAGAAGCTTCATAATTGTAGAGCAGAAGCTAAACATCACCTCTTGGCCAACATCAGGTGGACAACAGCAGCAGGAGAATGAGGAAATTAGCACTGGAAAGCTAGGAGATATAATTCTCAAGGTCCAGCCTGAGCAACACACTTTCTCCCACAGGCTCTTACCTGCAGAGTAGAGCATCAAACATTCAGAACAGCAACAAAATAATAAACACACGCCATATAGAAAATACATAATCCAGAAAAGAAAAAAAATTGAGAACAGATGTGTTTATGGGTAACATCTCATTCAAATGGCCACATCTCTAAATTCCGATAGAGAAAAACAACTGTTGAGAGAACCTTCACCTGAATAACCTTGCAATTTTTCAAATTTATTGTATTTTATTGTGATTTGGCTATTTCTATCAGCTTCCAACCTTTTTAATTACTGTACAATGATTTATATGGGCTGTTGGCATTCTTTTAACTTTCCCAAACTAGTATGGATTTTTTAATTTATTTACTGTTTTATTCACATGTCCAGTATTTTATGGAAATATTTTAAAGAAAAAAGTATACATGTATATAACTTGAAAAATATTTGTACTGTTTATACTTGCGTAATTACCTTCAAGTGAAAGAATTAATTCCCACTGAGCACTGACAAATCTTGCCATCTGAGCCTTTGCAGACAGGAACCCACCCCTAAGTTTATGCACTATCCTAACCTCTATCACTAACTTCATTTATCCTGTTTTTATACTTTACATAAGCACAATCCCACAGGCCATCCCCTGTCGAGTCTGACTTCTTTCATTCAATCATGTGTTTGGAGATTTGCTCATTGTAGAGAGCTATACCTCATTTGAGTCACTGTTGTACAGAATTTCATCATGTGGTTATTGCCCAATACATCTCTACTTTCTATTATTGCTAGAATTTAGATCATGTGCTACTTTTGATATTACGAATAGGGTTGCTGTGGACATACTATTATCACATGCCTTTGGCTGAACATATGTATGCATTTCAAATAGGCACATAACTTGAGATAGAATTGCTGATTTTGATTTACTTCACTATTAAACATTTGCTGTCAACTTAATAGGTTTTAGAATAATGTGATAGTGTGAATAGGAAATGTCTCTTACAGGCTGATGTTTTGAATGCTAGCTTGATCCATGCTTGCTGACACTGTTTTAAGAGTGTGGAAACTTAAAGAGGTGGGGCCTGGATAGAGGAATCAGGTCATGCTGTGTATGTGTGGGGAGTGTCTTTTGCAGGTGTCTTATCCTTGGTCTCTTCTGGTCTCACTGTCTGCTTTCTGTCCACCATGACATAAATTACTTTGACAGGTCTTCCCTGCATGATGGAAGGTAGGCCTTGAAAATGTGAGTCACAATAAATATTACATCTCATAAGTTGTTTTGTTAGGTATTTCTTAAAGGCAATGGAAAGGTAACTGATATAAATGAACAAAAATAGAAAAATATTTGATCAGTCTGCCATCTTCTACTTGAAAATATAACATATAATTGTGCCTGATAGCTACCATTTATATTCAATGCTGATATTATTCATACTTTAAGTTTTTCATTTGAAGCAAATGAAGTAATTTTGAGTCCATCACTACCAACCACAACAAAACTTGTAAACATTGAAAATTTCTTTTCATTCCCTTTTATACTCCAATGCATATTTTGCTTTAAACATTTCTTAAGAAAACCATGTACAGAAAATATCTATTATTAAACTTGTTATTTTCTAAAATCTTGAACTTAAGAATCTCTCTAAAGCTTCAATTGAAGGAAAAAAATCAAAGAAAGAAATATAAAAGAATGAACGAATTCCATAGCCAATTTTTTTCTTGCTTGCTGTTTTGAGTTGGATTTGTTCAATTATGCATAGCTGAATAAACCTAGTCCCTCAACCACTAACCCTTCTGAACTTAAATGATTTCTGTGTGATCTAATCATACTTCCTAGTCCCAGAACACTCTGTAGTCTAGCTATGCATTCCTGCCTCTTATTTTCACATATTGTATTGTATAGATAACTAAAGGAAGGGCCAACTTTCCTAATGAAAGTCACCGTGTACCAGTGGCCTCCTGGTAGGGTAGGGTCCTCTCTTCCACACGTCTTTTCAGTTTTGTGGCACGTTTTTGTCTTGTTTCTGTCTCTAAAGTGTCCTCTCCTTCAGTCACCCCGTTCCTATGGAGCCTGCTTCAACATTTGTTTGCATATCAAAACAATTGAACACCAAATTAATTCTCAGCTTCAGTTTTTCAAGCTCATTTTCCTTTCTTCTGTCTTTCTACACTCTTCAAACTTGGGACTTTGAAAACCAGCAAGGTGCTTTGAAAACAGAAAGAAGAGAGATTGATTATTAGTTGATAGACTGTCTCCTCCAGATTTAGCCCATGATTTTGTGATTGATGGGTTAGATTGGTTACTTTGGTTTTCCTCCTGGGTCCTCAATATCTTATTATTATATTACACAGAGAGAGTCATTAAGCTTGTTTGAAAACCCAAACTCATAATACCTCTGCTTTTTATATGAGAGTTAATGGAAAAGCCAATATAAACCACTGAACTGCATGCTCCTCAAGGACAAGAGAACATGCATTTCATATCTTTTGTACACAAAATTCTCAATACATTGGCCTAGATACAATAGAAGTTTCCCTGCATTTTATCTACATTTTATATACACATACTTATTATTGATATTTTTGGCATAAACACATGTATGTATGTGTGTGTAAGTAGTATGTGTGATGTGATATGTGATTTGATGTGTGTAGTGCATACAGATGTGTGTGTAGGTAGGCATGCCTTATGCACACAATTACAAAAGCCAGAGGAGAGAATTGAATGTACCCTCCCCCTTTTTGTTTTCATCTCCCTGTTACTTTGTCAGTCTCTTACTCAAACAACACCTGGTGTTTATACTGACTTTTTTCCATCAGCAACTGATTCTTCGATCTCTGCTCTTCCCTCAGGACTCAGTTTTCACAAATGCATGGCCATGCCCGACTGTTTATTTGGGTGCTAGAATTGAACACAGGTGGTCTCATGTCCTTTCTGGCCCTGATGCTTGTACAGTAGGTACTCTTAAATGCTGAGCCTGCCTGTTTTGTTCTTTGTATAATGTTTACATTTTAGAGATAATATGTGCTAATTATAACATCAAAATCATACATAAATATGTGTATATACAGATATGGAGAGAGGGAGAGTGACAGAAAGTGAGTGAGAACTTCAATAATGTTCCATGAAAACATACAGTTGAGAGTTATGCCAAGTGGCTTCCAGTGATCACTGTTTGCCTAACTTGTGTCATGTTTTTGTAATGACATAAGATGTGTTAGAATGCCTCTTTAGTGACTACTTACAAGACATTGTAATCTAGATTTCTAGGAGATTTTTTTTTGGCATTGTTTATCAGGAAAATTGTCATATTGAGAAGATCCATGCAGAAAAGAACCAAGGGTATCCTCTGGCTAAGAACAAGTATAATGTTAAGACCTAGTAGACCCCAAAGAATTGGATTCTTTCAGTGTCACCTTCACTTGGACAAGGGATCTTCCCCTGTGAGCCTGGAGACGAGATGGCAGCCCTAGCCATCCCTTGCAATAAAGGACACAGCATATTTATGCCCAGGGTCCCTCTCATAGAAAATGTATTTTAAGCCAATAAGTTTGATGGACTTTGTTGCATAAAACAGGTTAGTCAGGAAGGTCATTTATGTGGAGTGTATACTCAGAAGTCATCAATGGAAAGGGAATCTGACACAGAGATTCTCATTCGTTGGTAACAACCATTCTGAATGGTAAAGCTCTGATAGAACTCCAAATCACAAAATTGGAGGAAAAAAAAAATAATTAGCCGGGTGTGGTAGCACAAACCTTTAATCCCAGCACTTGAGAGGCAGAGGTAGGAGGATCGCTGTGAGTTTGAAGTCAGCCTGAGATTACCTAGTAAATTCCAGGTCAGCCTAGGTTACAGTGAGAGCCTACCTGGAACAGCAACAACAACAACAAAATATTCAGGGAGCCTTTCTAAATGTGCCAAAACACACAGGACATATGGTACAGCTCTGGAGAATGAAATTTATTTATTTATTTAGAAGAGAGAGAGAGAGAGAGAGAGATTGGGAAAATGGGCACATCAGGGCCTCCAGCCACTGCAAATGAACTCCAGATGTATGCACCACCATGTGCATCCGGCTTAGGTAGAACCTGGAGACTCAAACCTGCGTCCTTAGGCTTGGCAGGCAAGCAGCCCAGCCCTGGAAAATGAAATGAGGGAAAAGGAATGGTTTCATAAATTAGAAATAATATTGGGTATTTAGCTTTATTTTATTTTTTAAAAAAGATTTACTTTTTCGTTTATTTATTTACTTATTTATTTAAAGATAATAGTTTTATCAGGATCTCCTGCTGCTATAAATAAATTTCATACTCTTGTGTCACTTTGTGCATCTAACATTACATGGGTACTAGAGAATCCAGGTCATTAGGTGTTAACCCCTATGCCATTTCTCCAGCCCCAATATTTAGCTTTGTGTGGCATGGATTTTGGTGTACTTATGATACAACAGAGAATGAAGCAGTGCAAAGAAAAAATAAGAGATACTTTATTTAAATAACATTGTGTGAAACTAAAAACATGTATCAGTTTAAATTCTCTTATACTAAGAATATATCCACTAATGAAGTTTCACAAAGGACATGAAATGAACTACAAAATCTGTCATTTTTTATATTTCAAAAAGGCATGAGAAAAAGAAGTTAGTGAAGAAAAATGCAAAGCACAGAGTACATTTTGCACTAGGAAAGCAATGTGTTAATTGCTAACAGGCTTAAAAGCTCGTTAGGAATATATCTAGCAGCAATGCAGCCAAAATACTACACACTTGTAATGAAAATAATGGAACATCAGACTCTCAAAACGATACACATTAGATATAATGGCAAGATGAAGCCAACAGGATATAAAATAAACTGTGTAACTTAATTATTTCATCAAGAAAATAAGTACTAATGGAAAATTGGTGAGGGTTCTGTGTTTTGATGTGACCTTTAAAATTGATATCAATGATTCTATATCATTATTTCTAATTTCTTTACAAAACAAGTTACTCTTTGACAATCATAAATTGCCAGCACGTGTCTTGTTTGTAATAGACATCAGTAGGGATACAGGATGGTTGAGGTGATTTTGTTAGGAGATAACTGAATAATAAATTAGAAGGGAGAATGCAGAGATAAAAAGCAATCAAGAAAACAACTAAGTATCAAAAGCACATAGAAGGATTTTCCATTGAAGAATCAGCAGAGCTAGATGTACAAGGTAGTCCATCACACAAGAAACAAGAATGCTATGTGTGTTAAGTCTCAGATTTATTATCTTAACACTGAGATTATGATATGTGCTGCTATATATGGCAATTCAGTATAGCCTGGCTGACAGGGTAGTATACTCTGAGATCTGAGGTGAAATCTGAAATGAAACTGAATCTATGTAACATTTTAAAGAGATAAATGGAAGTCATGAAGAAGAACATTTGGACTATCCCCTTCTCTATTGAGTAATGTGGAAATGAGTGGCAGTAAATTTTAGATGCCAGCCAGATTAAGTGATAGGCAGATAGGTAATGCGTATTGTTCTTGGTCATCTCTGTGAAGGTGTTTCTAGAAGAGTACTCTCAGTGGACTTAGTCAGGGAGATCTGCCCTCATTGCAGGTGGGCACAACCAGTCCAGCAGGAGCCCAGACGAAACACAAAGACTAAGGAAAGATGACTAGTCTCTCAGTGGATCTAAGGCACAGTCCCTTGCTCTTGGGTCTCAGAAGCACAAGCTCATAAGCCTTGGATTCTGTGGCACATATCAGTCCCTCTCTTTTGCATCCAATTCCTCTCCAGAGTTGTTCAACTGGGAATCCTACCATTGGTTTATTTTGTTCTCCATTCTCCAAGTGGTCTAGTGTGCAAATTTTTATTCTCCATAATTGCATGAGCCAATTGTATATTTATCTTATTTATATTTTAAAAATTTATTATTTGTATATCACCTTCCCATCATTCACTTATTATATGTTAATCGTCACTTCATCCATCCATCCATCCATCCATCCATCCATCCATCCATCCATCCACCCATCCATCCATCCATCCACTCACCTTATGGTTTATGTCTCTATAGAGACACCTAATACAATGTGAAATAGAGAAAGAAAAAGAAAAACAGGGTGTATCAGTTACTTTTGTTGTTGTTGTAACCAAACACCTGACAGGAATCAACTTAAGGAAGAAAGTGTTTATGTCAGCTTATGGTCCCTTGTGGCAGGTGACGCATGATGGCAGGAGCTTAATGTAACTTGTCACATTCAGTCCACAGTGAGGAAGCACAGACTAGTGAATACTGATATTCATTCAGCCAATTACTCCTCTTTATTCAGTCTTTAATCCCAGCACTTGGGTGGCACAGGTAGGCAGGTAGAATGGTGACACCCGCAGTAAGGGTGGGTCCTATCACCACAAGTAATCTAATCTGAAAAATTCCTCACAGCCATTCTCAAAGATTTGTTTCTATGATAACTCTAACTCCCCTCCCTTCAAATGGGCAACCAGAGATCAACCATTATGTGAGACCAAAACTAGAGTGTGGAACAGAGTCTGTCAAGATGCTCACCAAGCCTATTTCTTTTTCCTGTAAGGCAGATAAAAATCCACACTAACATCTTTCAATGAGAGATAATGTGAGCATTTTTTTTTCTTCATCAGCAGACAGTAGAAGGAAAAAATTTTCTACTTGCTCTTAAGTGACAAATTCCACAAAAGCATGCTTTCTCAAAAGACAGATATTGACACCTTGTGAAAGGAGCCTAGACCCTAAATGCTTGCATGGAGAAGATGCTAATCCCCACATGTTATATGTAATGTATTATATTGGACTGGAGAATAAATATGAAACTTGGACTCTGTTAATGTATTGATAATATGAAATTATAACATCAGCTAGCATTATTTGCAAGTGGAACATGACTGAGTTTAAATAGAGACATGATGTAAAGTATTCAGAGAACAGATTAATTACTTGGTAATGCTTTCTGTCATGAACGTATTCTTCTTAGATTCCTTTCTGTGACCAGCTTCTCCTGACAACTTAAAAGTATTACATTGGCAGCCTAATTTTGTGGGTATGGTCACTAAGTATAAAGAGATTGGCATGCTGTCCAAACAGACTGTACTGCAATAGATTCCCAAAGGAGGTGCAATGGCTCTCTACTGGAGAGGAATTTGTTTTGCAGTCAACAATATGAAAGACTGTATTTTCTGAAATATTTGAGAGCATAAAATTTAAACTTGCTTCGTTGGGTTAGTCACTTGTTTTAGGTAATAAAAGTTGCTTCTGCCAGAGATATACTATTCAGAATACCCATTGTAGACATTTTTCCAATTAATTGGACTTTAATTACTTTTTAGAAAATATATAAAAGAGTCATCAAAGTTTTGAAGAAGAGAACAAACTGGTACATATTCCATTTACTTTCCATGCAGCTATCTCCCCATGAAACTCTTTTTCTAAAAAAAAAGTCAATTTAATTTTTTTCTGTTCAGGTTTATAAAAGACCTCATAGAGGCTACTATCTCTAATTTTAATAAAGATGACTCTATTTGGAAATATTAATGCTGAAGACAGCACATGTAGAAATAATATGTTAAATCATGCTGACCCTTCATATTGATCTCAAGCAACCTCATTCCTCCTCTCCCAAAAAGCTTCTAAGTGTGCAAAATGGATAGATAATATCTAGATATATAGATGATAGATAGATAGAAAGAGAAACGTATTTCACAAGATTATATCACATTCACTCCAAGAAATCTTAAAAAAAAGTAAGAAGATCTAGACATGGTGATGAATTTTGTGATCCTAGAACTCAGGAGGTTGAGATAGGAGGACCATGAATTCAAAGCCCTCCATGATTACATAGTGAGTTCTTCTAGGAGACCTAAGGCTGCATACCAAGTCTCTGTCTCATATAAATAAAACAAAACTGAAATCCAGGGATATATAGAAACAAAAATTCATTTCTTAGCTTCCCATTTCCTAACCAAATTTTATTGTATACTTTCATAAGTTACAGGGGAACAGAGAGGTTATACACATAAAAATGTTTTAGAAAATGTGCTAAATTTCAATGACTGAATACATGGTACCATAAGGTAAAAGTGAAATCTAATAATCAATAGTATAGGAGAGTGCAACTTGAAGGATCTTGTCTATAGTCAACTGACAAAAGAAACTTGTGCTAAAGTTCGCAATGGGGATTTGAGATGTGAAAGAGAATGTTGAGAGTTAACTGAAGTTGTATCTTGCTGATACAATCTAAGGGTGTTGGGTTCATTTTTTCTTCTGAGTGAAGAATTAAATGGTAGGAATGTGTAAAAAGAATACATTTCATTCCAAAGTAAGTGGAAAAGAAAACAGAGAGAAGTGGCTCCTCTGGGAGAAGGGAGGACCAGAGCTGGAAAATCTGCTTTCCTAGTATCAACTAGGTTTTTATTGAATGAGAGAAGCCCACTGGTCCTGTGTCTGTAATTGGTCAGCTTAAGTGAAGTTGAAGGTGTTTATTGTTCCATGATATGTCAAGTACTGTATAGGTTGCAGAAAGACCACCGACCCATCTGGTCAGTGGGAAAATTCACTTAGACCAAGAAGAAGGAGAAAGTGTTATCTCTCTATTCACCATCTTGGGTTAGAATATAGTCATCTATCCAACGTCCCTTTTCCCTTGTCTGCCTGGCCAAGGAAACTGCCCATCTCCTATAGTGTTTCGCAGTCATTTCAACCATTAAAATTTTCCACTTAAATAGAGAAGAACCACTTCTTTTTATAGCCAATACTAAATATATCCAATATGGCCAATTGAAAAAAAAAATGCATTTGGAGCAATGGAACAGACCAAAGAGAAAACTGAAAAACTAAATAAAAAGTGAAACTTGAAATTAAAAACCCATCAGAATCCCTGAGATCAGTAAGGCTAGAGTATATTCCTACATAGAAGCAACTGATTGCCCTTGAGGGCATCTCAAATCTCTTCCAGGCCCTGAACTTTGATGCTGTGAGATTCTGAGCTAGGGAATAATTGGCTGAATATTTTGACTTTGATTTTGAATTTCTAATCTTCAACACTTCCTTGGATGCTATTGCTGTAATACTTATTTTCTAACCAGGAGCTCCTTACACTTTCTTCATAATACTGTTGGGTATGTTCCTGTAGCCTAAATTAGTTTAATGTTTCTGACAATGAATTTTCAAGTAATTGAAATGGCTTCACTCCATGCTAAGTCTCTCTGGGCACTCTTAGAAATTAAATGCTACTTCTCAATAGTTATTTGCTTACTTCATCCTTGCTTTATTAAATAATCATAAAAATCCTTTCACATTTGAACATGCATGCTCTGCTATCTGAAAGCCTACCAAAAGGAGACGGTAGGTGAAGTTTGTCCAATCCCATGGTCCCTGTGCTCCTACTCCGAGGATTTTCCATTTGCAAAGTTCATCCCAGGTCTTTATAGCCTTAGAGCTTATATCTTCACACCCAAAGGGGTCTTACTTTATTTTTAACACATCCAGAGGAAATTTTCTCACCTTTTCACAATGTTGAAAATGCCTTACATAGTTAGAACATAGAAATAAAATGATCTTTGTTTTTGTTTTCAGAAGTGTTTTGCCATATAATTCTGAGGATTTGTTCTGATCAGGGAAACAGGGGGACAATGTCACATGGATGCTCTTGCCACCATGATTAAGTGCCTTTTCTGTGTCTAGTTTGTAACAAGGGCTCATCTCTTGTTTGGTGCAAACTGCATTTCTCAAAGAATTGACTGAAGCTACACACTTAAATCTGAACTGGGAAATATTGTCCTCATATGAAAGTCCACACAGTAAGATTTAATGTCACTTTTCTTAGGTTCAGTAGAATACTGCTGTGCTGAATTCCCACTTCAACTACTCTACATAAGGGCACAGAGCCAATGAGCATGGGGCATGGGCACACTGGATTTATGAGGATGATATCTTGTCAGACACCTGCCATGTAATAACATCTGAGCTTCAATTTACATCAAACCAAACTAAAGCCTACTTTACAGGATTTTATGAGTACAAAAATACTTCAATGTACTAAAAGTATAATATTATAATATTACTAAAATGAAACTAATGTCAACAAAAATGCACATTTGCTTACATTAATATTTCCTGTAAGCTGATTGGTTCAAGCAAGATACTTGTTATATGATTCATGTTATAACCCAAGAAGAGTGATGAGACAAAACCTCAAGTTTATACCCTTTGATTGTTTACTGCATATGATTTTTTATTTATCAAAAAATACAAAACACAGGTATGATATTTTCACAGAGAAGGTTGCATGTGTTCATGGGAAAGGGAGACTTTTCATTATTATTCAAGTTTTCCTCCAGTACTACTGTGTGATCTTAGGCAAGCAAGTGCATTTCCTATTACTTTGGGGACAGAGAGGCAGAGAGCTTTATCTACAAAATCAAGGTTGTATCTATGTAATTATTTCCAAGAGACAAGCAAGAGTTGCTGCAATATTGTCCCTTAAGTACTTAGCATTCCTTGGACAAAAACATGATGTAATTGGGCTTTAATAACTTCAATGAAAATGTATCCTAGTGCCATTAAATGTTTCTGTACAGCATTAGATCTAGGCAAGTTATTATGATTACTTCTTAAGAAGTGTTCAGATTAACGGATATGTGATTATAAAGTCCATTAATATGGCACAATCAGGAAGGATATAGTAGAGGTACAGAAAGTATGGAAAGGTACCCTGATAATTCAGTGCTTTTCATTTCTGAACATTTAGGCAGAGGAGTTCTTTTATCCATTGCATTGTCAGATTCAGTGGGGGAACTGCTGAACGAGATTCTTGACCTTAGTTGAAAATGGTTTAGTGGAAGAGCCCTAATGTATACAATTTCATTTTATGGCTACTTCTCACAGCCAATCATTTCTAGTTGATTAAATTACATTATTCTCTATCTCCCACCGTACTCCACCCAATTGCTACTGATGGTTTTGAAACTTAACCAGCCTTGAATATTGAAATATTAAGAGTGACGCTTACTGAGACTTCTGTAGGAAAATAAAATCTGGTTTTCATAAAGCATCCCATGCCCTATACCAAACTACAGTTTGATTCCCTTACACACAACACAGAAATCCTACTAACTAATCACTGGTTTAATTTAACATTTATTCAAGCATCTTATTATTATGAGAGTGCTCTCAGATTCTTATTTACAACCTAGACTCTCAGGTTACACTCGAGATTACGACTTACAGGTTTCATGATGGAGCTCACCCATGAGGGCCTTTAGTGGGTGCCCTGGGTGCTTCTCATGTTCAGATACATTTAAACCACTGGCTTTTCCCAGAGGAGTCAAGGGAAGGGTCTTCTCACAATTATGCCTAGAGCAATGAATAGGGGTGGTCAAGCTAAGGGCACTAGTGTGGAAATAGGTGATCCTGACAAGATCCTTATGTCTATGACCTCCATTCTCTTCTGTACACTAAGAAGGCCTATTCTTCCTTGGATATCCTCTCTTTCCATGATAACTTTAGAAAAGAAGTAACTGTGTTGCTGTTTGCTTTCTAATCCACCAAGCATTCATTACAGTAACTTACAAGATTTTTTATACCAGTTTTTGTAAGGAAATATATTGAAAACATCATCATAATTCATTTGGGCAGAAACACTATGTTTCTTGTTCACTCTTCTGTCTGAATTGTCCTCCAGGGAACCTGGCCTATATGCACTCAAATGGGATTATTGCATAACTGAGTGAATGATCCAACTGACCAATTTCATCTAGAGATTTTAAGTGATAATTAAAGGTGTAAAGGGAATATCATTTTAGCTATAATGATAATTTCAATGATTTTATAACCTTTTTAGTTTAAGCAATTCTGAGCATTTTTTTTTTAAATCAGCCACTCATTGAACAAACACTCCTGTAGGTATCAGGACCTACTCCTCTGCATACCGGGGAAAAGGAAGCAAAAAAATAAAAATGTCCTCATCCCTTATAGATTCCAATGTGGTGGACAGATGGAGATATATTTGCCTTTTGTAAATAATATAAATTAAAACATAATTATGCACAGCTCATAAATAAGTAAAATATATCATTTATCTTTCTTAAGTTACTAATTTCATTAAAATTGTGAAAAAAAGTCACAAAGCTTCCAACTGTGATTTACATGTTAGTGGTTCCTCCATGTAAGTCAGCTTTGTGAGACTTTCTGATACACTTGTAAATAGGCATGCATTTTTCTTGTCCTGAGTCAGCTCCTTCTGGTCTGTGAGTAAAATAAGCCCCCCTCCCACATATACGTGCATATATATTACATAATTTTTAAAGAAATCTTTGTTTTCACACTCCCCTATCTAGTTCTTCTTGCTACATAAGAATACACAAGTACAAACAAGTGTACATGAAATAGACTCCACTATGTGGTTTCTTTCCCAGAACTCAGAATAATGGTGGGTCAGAACTAATACTAAGTAAATATTTGTTCAATAAATAAATAAAATTAACCCAAATTGCACTTGAAAGGTACATTTTCTACTCATGTATTGAAACAACTCTTTCATATTTGAGACAGGGCCTCTATTTGGCTCAAAGACATGAGTTGCTTTGCTAACACTAGGGGATCAATGGCTCCGCATGGAACTGAAGTGACTCATTTATCTAGAGGTTACTTGCCAGGAGTGCCCATTAATTTTAGCAGAGACTAAAACGACAATCAAGAATTAGATATATCTAAGCTGCCAACAAAAATGTACCTACTTCACGCATACTCTGATAAGCTCAATCTTTGCTCTCAGCATTCCTCTCACAGCTTTCTTCAAAGGAATTGAGTCACATAATCACAATGATGACAAAAGTGGAGGATCTTTCACAGATGCTTAATACAATATAGCATTTAATCCTTCCACAAGTCTCATGAAGTGAACATAATTAATTACAACCTCTTTATAATGACTAAATTGATTTTTAAGTTTGAATATATGTTTTTATTGTCACAAAGTTAGAAGATAGAACCTGGACTTTAATATCTTTCTATATTGTTCTTTCTATAGAACTTAATTTCCTCTCAAATATATGCTTTCCTAACTTGAAATAGCTAAAAGTTGAAGTGCAAATAAGACACATAAGCACATTCTCTGGGGAAAGAGAGAAAGAGAACAAATAAGGTATTGACGTACCACAGTTCGATGCATTTTATTGTATGGCAAAGACTTCCCTTTCCTTCGTGGCTCCTAGGATAGCACAGTAATTAAGATACATAAACATAACACTGAATAGTGAAGTCAAAGTGTCACTTCATTGATTCTTTTGCTGAGGGGTAAATTGGAGAAGTACAAGGGTTCTCAAAATATGCTTAAGCAAAATTATTTAAACTTAATAAATATATTACTTAAAACACACTGAATTTTAAATATCCAGAACATTTACTTATACATTGATTAAGGTATCATGTAACTATAAATTAAAATGTATCTCTGTTACTACTACTTCATGCATCTATTCCATATTTATCATGTTTTAAAACTTCTAAGCATTTAGACGTTTTAGGCTAACCAATGGAAAGGAGAAAATTAATGGAACAGTTGATTCTGTTCTGAGAACTCTACCAATCACAATATCAAATACCAATAGTTAGGTAACAGTGACATTAAGAATCAAATGCTGAATATTCTTATCAATTACAAGATGAAAAGATGTTTCATATTATATATTAGTCATAAAATTATTTGTTCATTCTTTTTCTTAATCTTCTTCACAACTCCATGAAGACACGTGGGTTGCATTGCTAAGAAATTGTCGATGTTCACCATGTAAAGACTAAGGGTCAGGTTTTTCATTATGGCAAATGAATGAGGAGTATGATGCTGCTGAAGGCATGCCCAGCCAAGCCCTTCCTGTTGACAGAGTTGTGACCTCAGCTACCTTGAGCAGCTTCCTTTCTTCTATTTTAAAATAAATTTGTGAGATGACATTGTTTGCCATATTGGGGAACTGCAACAACTTGTTACTGTTTCCCTTGGGGAACCCTCTAGATTCCATCACTGGACAGACTTTCCCTAATCAGCAGTGTGCTTGACTTCCATCCCTATAGTTTTCTGTCCCCGACTTTTGGCCACAGCATGCATGCCTCCCCTGTTGAGAGATGTTCCTCTCATGGGCATTGTGGCAGAACTGAAGAATGAGGGGACAGCATATCTGGGTCCTCATTTTCGAAACCATCAGCAGAACTTCAGAGAACAGGGACATTGGCTGGCTCTCCACTAGAGACAAATATTTACTGTTCTTTTTTTAAAAAAAGGACTTTTTATTTTCAGGCAAACATATTTGCCTATTTCTTGAGTTTCCACTGCAATACCTTTGGTTTTATATAAGCCAGAACAAACTAAACCTTTCTTTTTCTTTCTGTGTGTGAGCTTTGTGTATGAAAGTAAATGATGTCTTGGATAGTTTATGGTATTTCTGACAATTTCTTTTGTTTGCTTCATTCTTAATTTTTTTTTAAATAGTTTTAGCCAATGAAGTAGGGGGTTAATCAGTAAAAGCATGGCGGATAACAGGATAGAAAGATAGTTCTTATATGGAATATATATTTACACTGCACAAATAGTTTCCTTATTGACTAAAATAATAAAAAATAGCTTTGAGTGCAAATAAATGCATAACAAGTATTTAAAATGTGATTTTAAAACATTGATGAAATAATTGATTTAAATGTTGTTTTTTTCTTTTCATTACAAGTTCTTTACTAAATTTCTAGTGTTTTAGTACCTTCCATGTTTATTATGGTAACATTTAGTATAGTTTATTATAGTTTTAAAATTTCATTTCTTGTTACCTTTATTTGCTTTTGGCATATAATAGTTTTGGAGTGTTCCGTATCTAACAAAAAAGAGAATTCTAATAAAATTAAGGCACTGAGCTTATTAGTCAAGTATTTACCACTCCATGCCACACAGGCCATTGAAGAAGCACCCACATCTGCCCATTTTATTAGCTTATTTTAACTATGCAGCATAATAGGCTTCATTACTACATGCTCATGCATGCACAGAAATGTATGCAGATAATTTCCACCACCTCTATTATCCCATCATGTCTTCCACATCACAGTGAGTCACAGATTTCATATCCACATTGACCAGAAATTGCAGATATGAGGGAAAATTTAGAAAACTTATATTTGAGCCTGATATTTCTTTCCTTAATATGATATCTGCAGTTTCACTTGGAATTTGAAAAAGAACAGCCCAAACACTTTTATATAAACCCAAGGAGACTTTTTAGATCAGGTCGGTTTTCTCTGAAAGAATGTTTCTTTTTACAGTAACAGAATAAAAGGCCTTAACAGTTGAGTTGTAACTGCTAACTTCTCTTTCATGTAAAATTAGTTATTGATAATGACTCTGCTTTCATTGATCCCATACTCTCTCCTCATCAAAAGATAGAATGTGGTTCATCAGGAGTGGTGGCTTATTACAAACGTGTGTCCAGGTCTGGGGGATATCTCAGCTGGTAAAATGCTTGCCTCACAAGAACAAAGACCAAATTTTGGTCTCTAGAATACAAACAGGAGGTAACAGACTTGGTACTTGTAACCTACGCTGGGGAGGTGTACACAGGTGGATTTCCAGAGCTTGTTGGCTAACATCTCTAGCCTACTTGAATTCTAGGCCAAGGACAAACACTGCCTCATAAAATAAAGATAGACAGTGTCTAAAGAATCATGCCTAAGGTTGTTGTCTGTCCTTTATGCATATGAACATCTACACACATGACCATTCACATAAACATGCTCTCACACTCATGCACACATGTGAACAAGGTCTATCCAATTTCACACTTAAATGGAATCACAATGTACACATACATATAAGCTCTCTAGTAGCTCACAGTGAGATGAGGGCTCGTTTACATTTGATTTATTAAGGTCACATTAACAGGATGAGCTGATAGGAAAATGGCATGTATAAGACGGGAAGGGCAGGAAGATAATTTTGGTGTGGTTTCTGGCAAGTCTAACCTGTTGGCCCTGTGGAGAGCTCCACTGAAGTTTCCATTCTACCATTAGTCAAAACTCAGAAAATGGGTGCTAGACACGGCTATGAAGGATAGCCAGCTGTAGCCTAAGGCCATATATTCCCCTCCACACACACACAATAACTAAATATTTTTTAAACGTATATTGTATTGTTTGGACTAGGCTATGTTAAGTAAACCATGGGTAGCTTAGACCACATAAGAGCAGCTGTATTCATGAGTTGATCTTTTGAAAATTTAACAAGATACGGAAAATAAGATTTCTCTACACTAACTCTGGAACTTGAACTGTTCACTCTTTCAGAAACACGCTCTTTGCTTCCACTAGGGGGCCACACGTGGACATCTTTTCAAATGTGACTATCCATTTGGACTTAATGGGTGAAAAGATACTATGATGCCCTTGACCTAGGGGAGGGCCAATACTGTTCACTATTCCAAAAGAGTTGGTGCATGGTTCCAATGGCTTTCAGATTTTGATTTTAGAAGGCGTTCCTTCATTTGTGCTCTGGGCCTCAATGAAATATAACTGAAACCATCAACATTTTTTTTTTATTAAATGGTTTATAATTGAACGAATCTTAACAAGTAAAAGAAATTGTTTCCTCAAGTTTAGAATCACTTTGAACCTGATTGAGCCATGACCAGGGACAATGTATCTTGCTCATACTACACTGGAAGCTAAAAGACAATGAACTGACATTGGTATCCACTGTCCTGAAACTTAGACTAAAAGATTCCATTGATCAGAATGTAAGGAACTTACATGCAAAATGTGGACATATTTCACATAATTATACATAACAGAGCAAAGAAACAGGATCATTTACTTAGAAGGAAACAGGCAAAACCTGTGTTTATTTCCTTTTTACATGGGGCTTATTTTTAACAAAGTGACAGAATAATTCTTGTGAAAGAAATATTCAAATTATATCACTTTAAAATATCAAATAGTTCTTGCATAAAATATCAATCAGAGTAAATTATAAAAAATCATCCAAAATTCCCTTTAAGATATGGCATCTAAGTTGCACTTTGATTCATTTACAAGGATTCTTCTTTGTCTGTCTGCACAGGATCTGTCATTCTGTCTCACATGAGCCAAATATTTTCCCACCTTAGAGCATGTATCCTGACTGAACCTCCTTCATAGATTGGCCTTTGCATCCTTCCTTCACTGCATTTACATTCTTCATGTGAACCCTCATTATATAACTTATCCATTGATATATACCAGAGTGACTAAACTAACATATATTTACACCCCAACATATAGATATATTAATTATGTTAACATATATAACCATATAAATTTAATGTAATGTGATATAATATGCACTTTACATAATATTGTGATTTTGTAGTGTTCTATTTAAAACATAAATCACATAATATGTGATGAAATATGTTGCATGGATGAATGATGAACCTTTCCAGGCCCAATAATTATTTAAGACTCAAAACGAATAAGTTAGTTAGGCATATTATATTATAGATAAAAATAAATGTGAAGTACTTTTTCCCATTATATTTGTGAGAGATCAGAAACCAACAAGAACTATTTGAGAATAGTTAGAACATTTCTATAAATCATTTCAGGATAGTTTTATCAAACTTTTATTATTGTGTTTATAGAAGACCTTCTTTTTTCCCATTGCAAAATGAATTTGACAAGTAGAAGAGAAATGTAGGAATTTTCTTCTAAACTTTATCTCAGGTTCCTTCTTCATGTCCTTTAGTGACATCTCAGAAAATAAATGAGACCAGTGATGCCAGCAAACATGGTATAAGCAGTTTCATTATATCCTCTCAGCATGAGCATGGAAAAATTAATCATGATTATTAAAGTCAGCTTTGTCAGAACTATGGGAAAAATAAGAGAATTAAAGTTATTAAATCAACACTCACTTAAGATAAAGATCATTTAAAGTGAAAGTAAAGGGCTGGAGAGATGGCTTAGCGGTTAAGCGCTTGCCTGTGAAGGCTAAGGACTCCAGTTCATAGCTCGATTCCCCAGGACCCATGTTAGCCAAATGTACAAGGGGTACACACGTCTGGAGTTTGTTTGCAGTGGCTGGAAGCCCTGGCATGCCCATTCTTTCTCTATCTATCTGCCTGCCTCTCTCTCTCTCTCTCTGTCACTCTCAAATAAATAAATAAAAATGAACCAAAAAGATAAAAAATAAAATAAAATGAGAGTAAAATGTGCAATGATTTTATTTCCTCTAGTTCTAACCCTTCTTAAATTAGCATATCCAGCATATCTCTGCAGCTTGATATTGAAGGTATCACCTCTGATCCCCAGTCCCACATACAGATTCTCGAGGAACAACAATAGAACATATTATGCAGGAAATTATGTTTGCTTGTTCTAGTCTGTTGGGTGCTCTCTGAAGAAGAGTCTCAACTTGTTTGTCTTTGATTTCCCAGCTCTGGAATTCTCCCAGAGTTGACAAATGGCAAGCATTCCTTAAAGACATTGTAAAGAAATTAAGCAATCTACCCATCTGCAGCAAAATAAAAAATAATAATAATAATAATAATAATTAGAGGCATACGGGAAAAGGTAAAAAGCCTGGGAGAAAATGTTGAAAATAGAGGCTGATTTTATTCTTTGTTGTTTGCTTGTTTTCAAATGTGACACTCCAAAGCACTTGTGTGTACTTAGGGAGTTAGACAGCCACCCATAGAACTAACAACTACAATTTACTCATGTGAGAATTAAGAACTCAAGTGTGGCATTTTGAATGTGATATCTTCCATAATTTCATGGGTTTTTTTTTTTTTGTTTTATTTTGTTTTGTTTTGTTGTTTTAATGTGGCACTCCAAAGCACTTGTGTGTACTCAGGAAGTTAGACAGCCACCCATAGAACTAACAACTGCAATTTACTCATGAGAGAATTAGGAATTCAAGTGTGGTATTTTGAATGTGATATCTCCCATAGACTCATGTGTTTTGAATATTTGTTTCCCAGTTGGTTGCATTTTGGGAAGATTGCTGTGCCCTGAGTAGGTGGGACCATGTTGGAGGAAGTGTATAAGAGGGGGTGAATTGAGGTTTTTTAGTCAAGCTCATTAGGTGTTCATTATGTACACACTCCTGCTTTTTGCTACCTTCCAGTTGACATGGGGAAAGATGTGATACACAGCCTCTGCGCTGTCGTGTTTTCTCCTCTGTGATAGAACTTTCCCTTGAGATTGTAAACCAAATTAAACCCTTTCCCTCCCATAAGCTGTTTGTGGTGAAGAATTTTGTCCCAGCAATGAGAAGGTAACTGATAGGCCAAACTTGGCTTACAGCAGGCAGGATATTAAGGCTAAGGTAAAGTTATGAGTGAGTGTTCCATTAATAACAAAGCTGCAAAGATTATGAATGAATCTTGCTATAATTTTACTCCTTTGTTTTTTCTCCTTCTTTCTCATTGAGTTTTAAATTATGTTCTTTTTTGAATGGTAAAATAATGGTGAATGAAATATCTATCAATATGCTAGCTGACCACAAGCTAAACTAATAAAACTTCACATACTATACAAGAAAAAGTACATATAATTTTTGACTAATGAATAGGAGAGGAGTTTAAAATCTCAAATGAAGGTAGATGCCCAGTAAGGAAATAACTAGGTCTGTTGGTATCTCTATAATCAGCTGTTTTAGGAGTCTCCATATTGCATTCCAAAGTGGTTGTACCATCTTACATTCCCACAAACAGTGGATTAGTGTTCCTGATTATCCACATCCTTGCCAAAATTTATTATGATTTTTTGATAGTTGTTATCCTTACTGGGGTAAGGTATCTCATAGTTGTTTTAATTTGTATTTTCCTGATGATTAGGGATGATGAACATTCTATTAAGTGTGTGTTTGTCATTTGTATTTCTTCCTCTGTGAACTGCCTGTTCAGCTCTTTGCCCCATTTTGTGAGTGGGTTGGTTGACTTTTTATTGTTTAGGTTTTGAGTTCTTTATAGGTTCTTGGGGTTAGGCCTCTGTCAGTTGGATAACCAGCAAATATTTTCTCCCATTCTGTGGGTAATGTATTGGCTTTGCTTATTGTATGCTTGTCTATAAAGAAACTCTTCAGCTTCATATGATCCCATTGGTTGAGTGACTATTTAAGATCATGAGCTACTGGGGTTTTGTTCTTGAAGTCTTTTTCCATTCCTATATCATGGAAAGTTCTTCCTATATATTCTTCCAGTAGTATTTGAGTTTTTGGTCTTATAATGAGGTTTTTGATCAATTTGGACTTGAGTGTAATGCATGGCAAAATGTGAGGATCAAGTTTCAATTTCTTGCATATGGTTATCCAGTTTGTCCATTTGTTGAAGATCATGTCTTTTTTCCAGCCTATATTATTAGGGCCTTTGTCAAATATCAAGTAGCTATAGTTGCTCAACCCAAAGTCTGGCTCCTCAAGTCTATTCCATTGGTCTATAGTCCTGTTTTTATGACAGTACCATGCTGTTTTAATTACTATGGCTTTGTAATATAGCTTTAAGTCAGGTACAGTGATGCCTCCAAAAGTATTTCTTTTGCTAAGGATATGCTTGGATATGCGAGGCCTTCTGCCTTTCCATGTGAAATTTGAGATCATTTTTTCTATGTCTATGAAGAAGTCTGTTGGGACTTTTATTGGAATTGCATTAAATCTGTATATTGCCTTTGGTAGCATTGCTATCTTCACATTGCTAATTCTGCCTATGCAGGAACATAGGAGTTATTTCAATTTTCTCAAGTCCTCTTCAATTTCTTTTTTGAGTGTTTTTATGTTTTCATTGTAGAGATCTTTCACTTCCTTGGTTAACATTATTCCAAGGCATTTTGATGGAAAGAAATGACCACAATGCTCTGCACTTCAATATCTGTTTCACATCTTCCAAGACTCAGGGTCTAATGTGGAAGTAGTGGTTGAAAGAATGTAAGAATGAAAGAATGTAAGAGCCAAAGGAAGGGAAGGACTGCATACAATATTCTCCATCCAGACACAAAATGCCCTCAATATCCATGGCCTCACAGTGCCTGATACTACCTGCATAAGACACAAAAAGTAAAAGAGAGACTGATTGAGATGGGGAGGGGATATGGTAGAGAGCGGAATTTCAAAGGGGTAAGTGGGGGGAGAGAGAGTATTACCATGGGGTATTTTTTGTAATCAGGGAAGTTGTTAATAAAAAAAATTAAAAAAGAAAACGGGACCAGGTCCCTTATTTCTTTCTCTGAGTCTTTGTCATTTGTATATATGAAGGCCACTGATTTTTGTGCATTGATTTTGTGTCTTGCTACTTTGCTATAGGAGTTAATCACTTTCAGGAGTTTTGGGATGGAATCTCTCCAGTCCCTTACATAAACAATCATGTCATCGGTGGATAGAGATAACTTCTTCCTTTCTAAATTGTATCCCTTTTATTTCTTTCTCCCGTCTTATTGCTTAAGCTCGGACTTCCAGTACTATATTGAAGAGCAGAGGTGAGAGTGGCCAACTCTGTCTTGTTCCTGATCTTAATGGGGATTCCTCCAGTCTCTCTCCATTAAGTATTATTTGGTCTTAGGAGGTTTGTATATGCCAGAATGTACTACATGGGCGACTGGGGGAAAATGACTAATATCTGTCCAAGCAAATCATGGTCTAACCTACTTAGCAGCAAATAACCTGTTGTGATGCTCACTCAAGTGCAATAGTGGTTCACAGCCGTGGTGAGAAACTAACTGCTCTTGATTCGGCTAACTGATCCCCTCATTGGTATGGGACCCATAGCTGGAGCTGGGAAACAAGTCAGAACCATATCCAAACATAAGCTCACTCTCCATTATCAAGCTACCACCAATCGTGGGCTACAAAAGGGCCTACACCTAGTAAATTCTCTATAAAAAGTAAGAGTTATCTCATTTGTCGGTGCTAACTTACTCTCCATTGGAGAATCTGCTTCTCTTTTTCAGATAGACATAGATCCTAAGGAGAGAGCCTTCCCATCATACCTTAAAAAGGCTCCAACTGAAATTAAGAACAATTGTCAAAACAAGCAAGGATGCTGTTTTCTTGTTGAATCAGGTATCAGCACAAGGGTGAATGAGATCAACACAGAGAAAAATCAACTCCTACAAATACTATTTCCAGAGATTCAGAGGCTCCCAACACCTCATCACTGAATCAGACCAAAAATTAACCCAACATGGCTCAGGGAAATTTTGCGGAAGAGGGAGCAGAAAGAATGTCAGAGCCACATGTTGGGTCATTATATGCAGAGACACTTATGTTACCCATAACCGTGGGCTAACTCCATAATGCATGACCCATATACCTCAACATGGAAGAGCAAGGGGGAGGGGGTTTGGACATGGATGAGCCTAACAATGGTACTAACTTGACTGTATTCACTGAGCACAAAACTAATTAATAAAAAAGAAAGAAAAAGAAAAAGAAATATCTCCAAACAAGAAAAGATTATATACATATATGTATATGGAAATGTGCAAAAATTTCTTTTTTTCATGCTGTACACTTGCATTATGAATATTTACAATCATGTTTCCACTAAAAGAAAAGAAAAGATAGAAAATGCACTTCACAAAAAAAACAAAAATTCAGCAAAATTTCTAACCAAAAGGCTTCAGCTTGTAGTAAATATTTGCAACAGATTCAGAGAGAGGGAAGAATCTAATAGCCAGAACTTGGTCTTTCTAATATCCAAATCTCCTGCCTGAAAGACTCCCTCTCACATAGGAAGCATGAAAAGAAACAAACACACATGACCAAGTAAGAACAAATTTACAAAAATTCTCCATGAGAAAAAAATATATTGACTTATTGGACAAAAATTTGAAAATGAGTATATTTAATGGACTCAAAGCAAAAGCAATGCATGTACAGGAAGCAAAAAGATACCAAAATAAATGCATATGCATAGAAAGTACCAGAAAAAGAAAATATAAAATAAATAATAAGAAAAGGAGATAAAGGTATAGCTTAATTGAGTAGTTCTTTGGAAGGCATCAGTAGTATATTAAGTGAGCAGAAAACAACAACCAAAAAAAAAAAAAAAAACACTGCAAGTGAAGAAAAAAATATATATGTACATATACTGAAATGAGTTGGTTTGAAGAACAAAAGAATGAAAAAGAGTCATAATAAATGAACAGATATAAAGGAGTTATAGGGCACCATTCTGTATACTAACATATGCATAAGGAAAAACTGGAAAGTATGTGAAAAAATAATAGCCCATTATTACAATTTGAAGAAAGATACATACTTTCATTCAAGAATCCTAGTGAGTTCCAAGGATTAAAAAATAAAAAATGTGCACATCAAGAAAGACACATCCTAATCACATCCACAAAAGGAAAGCATAAAGAGACAACCTTAATAGCAGAAAAGAAAAAAAAAAAAAAAAAAAAAAACAACAACAGTAACACATCATGGACATGGAGTCTCATGAATTTTGACACATTTCTCAGTAGAAACCAAGCAATACATGGAAGTAGAATAACCTATTTTAAGTACCAAAACTAAAACAAAAATAAAAGGTTCAATAAGGGCTAGAGAGATGGCTTAGCAGCTAGATGCACAATGGGGCACATACATTTGGAGTTTGTTTACAGTGGCTGGAAACCCTGGCACACCCATTTTCTCTCTCTCCCCCCCCCCCCCCCGACACTTTACCTTTCACAAATAAATAAAAATAAAATATTAAAAAGTAAAAATACTTAAATAAAAATTTCAATAAATTATTCTGTAGCTGACAACTATCTTTCAAAATGGAGAAACTAAGACATTTCCAGATGAAAATAAAGAAACTGAGAATGTTTGTTCACATGCTGAAAGAACTGCTATTGAACTGAAAGGCAAGGACAGCAAGCAGGAATTCAGATTCAAAATATATAGAATAATAAACTAGTAAAGATAACTAGATGTGCAGGTGATATCAGCCTAAATAGAAGGAGCTCATCCACCAGTGATTTATCTGTTCAAAATATGTCATAGACATTAGGATCTTGGCCCACTGACAAAATATATGGTTGGCTTGTGCAAGGCATTGGGTTTAATTTCCAGGAAAGGGTGAGGGAGGGAAGAAGAGAGGAAGAAATGGGGAGTGAGGTGGTGAGAGAGGAATAAAAAAAGAAAGTAGAAAGTATGGAAAGAAGAAAAAGTCAACCCTTCATAAAGGTGAAAAACAAAATGGAAACACTCAACAACATAGAATTCATAATATTATTCCTTTAATAAAATTCCTATATGAGTGGAGCTATAGTAAACTGTGAGCCATTGCCAGAGACAAAAACAAACAAACAAATATTTGAAACATAAGAAATGTGACCGACTGACAGAAGTAACAGGCAAATGCTTAAAAAATATTATTAGCAATATGTTCAAAATAAAACAAAGAATTATAAGGATATAAAAAATGAATGCAAAATTGATTTACTAAAAGTCATGGTTTAAAAGTACAATATTGGCATTGAAAAACCCAACAGATTAAAGAGTGAGTAGGAAAGGGCAAGCCATCTAAAAAGCAGAGTGAGAGAAGCTGACAAGAAGCACCCTGAGTGAGGACGCAAAAGGCCATGACTCCACAGCAATGACCAGGGACACTGCATAACCCAAACATGCTCAACTGGAGTCTAGTAAAAGAACAGGATAAAAAGGAAAATATCTGAAAAAAATGGCAAGAACAAATTTTAATTTCTGATACTACTTATCTGTTAGTTGAAGAAATTTGATAAATCTCATGGAAAAATATACAAGAATGCTGTAAAAGAATGCTTTGGCATTTCAGTTTTGAGTTTCTTAATTCAGTCATAAAGAGAAATATCTTATAAACAGATAGGGAAAACATATTTTGTAGAAAAGGAATTAAAAATAAAAATGAGAGACTTCTGGCCAAGATGTCAATCACCTAGGTGTGCTGCAAATCCTGGGAAAAGGATAGGCAAGACATTAAGGTTTCTCTGGTTCTTCTTTCCGATGGGAGGGCTCAGAGGCAGGGGGTAACAGGGAATCGTGAATCCCCTCGCAGGTGGGTAGAACACCCATTACACCAAATAGCTGGGCGCAGCAGTCCTATCCTGTGCTCCATTGCCGCACCACACCCACGACCCGTCGTGGATCCCCATCGCACCACATGTCCAGCGCCATGTCACAGAGCCCCATACCATGCCCCATCCTGTGCCCCGTCCTACACCCCATCACCCAGCCGTCCCCATCCATCCCCCATTCTCCTGTGGTGGGGGAGTGCAGATTGTTACCGGGTCCCAGTGATCCCAGGCAGAGTTTGGGCTGCTTAAGGGCTTGGTACCTCAGTCCCCCTCCAAGCTCAAAGGCAGGCAGCTTTGGCACATTACTACTTGAAAATTCAGGCAACTTTGGTGCCCCTGTCAGGCAGTAGATAGGCGGCTTTGGCAAGTGGGAGCCAAAGCCCAGGCTGCTTGGCAACTGCCCCAGGCTGCCTCAGATTCCCATTGTGCTAGAGCCCAGGCTGATCCACCTGCCTACATGCCCATACACTGACATGGGCAGACAACAAAGCAAAAGAAATAACAAGAAAAATCAAATGCAAGAAAATCCAATTAGATCACACAGTCCTAAAATGAAAAATACATCTAACCTAAACATCAAATTGAGACCAGAAACTCGAATCCTACTGGAAGAAAATTTAGGAAGTACTTTCCATGACATAGGTTATCCAACTGACAGAGGCCTAATCTCTAGAATCTACAAAGAACTCAAAAATCTAAACAGTAAGAAGTCAAACACCCTACTCACAAAATGGGGCAAAGAGATGAATACGCAGTTCACAGAGGAATAAAACAATATAAATGGCAAACACACACTTAAGAAAAATGTTCATCATCCCTAATCATCAGAGAAATGCAAATTAAAACATCTATGAGATTACACCTTACCCCAATAAGGATATGAAACATCAAAAAATCAAAAGAAAATAAATGCTGGCGAGGATGTGGAGAAGCAGGAACACTCATCCACTGTTGATGGGAATGTAGGAATGGTACAACCACTTTGGAAAGCAATATGAAGACTCCTGAAAATCTGACTATAGAGATAACAACAGACCCAGTTATTCCCTTACTGGGCATCTACCCTAAAACCTTCAAACAACAGGCCAGAGAGATTTGCTCAATCATGTTTGTAACGGCTCAATTCGTAATATCTAAGAGCTGGAATCAACCCAGGTGTCCATTACTAGAAGAATGGATATCTAAGATGTGGTATATCTACACAATGGAATTCTATACAGTAGTAAGAAAAAAATGACATAAAGAAATTTGAGGAATAATCGGTGAACCTGGAACAGATCATTCTCAGTGAACTTACCCAATCACAGAAAAAATATCGCCACATAGTCTCACTCATCTACAGAGACATTTATCATACCAATAACTGTGGGCTAATTCCACAATGCACGACCCATATACCTCAACAAGGAGGGTCCTATGGGGAGGGGATAGGTCATGGATGAGCCTAATAATGGAGCCAAACTGCCTGTACTTGCAGAATAGAAAACTAATTAAATAAATAAAAGTAAATAAAAATAAAAAATAAAAAAATAAAAATGAACATAGACATTTTTCAGAAATAATGCAAAACAGATAATAAAAGATCAGTATTCTAGAAGTATTGAAAGACAAAAAAAATCCACAAAGACAAAATTCTGTAGATTAAAACTTGTCTTAAATAAAGTAAATGAAATGAAGACCTTCTAACAACAAAAGTTGAGAGAAATCATCACCAATAGGTGGTAGTACATGGGATGTTTTAAAACGTTCTTCATGCAGAAGAAAAATGATGTCACATGAAAACTGAGATTTCATATATATAAACCCCAGACATATGGATAACTGTAAAAGTCCACATTTTTCTTTTCTTTTACTTCTCTATCTTTTCATCTTTCTCTTTCTCCTCCCTCTCTCTTTTCTTCCTTCTTTCCTTCCTCCCTTCTTTCCTTTGTTCCTTCTTTCATTCCTTTCTTCCCCTCTTTTTGTTGACACAGGCTAGCCTGGAACTCACAATGTATCTCAAACAGACCTGGTACTTAAAAAGCCTCTGGTTCAGCATTCAACGTGATGAGATTGTCGGTATGAAAATTCATACCTACAATTTTCCTGCCTTAAGATTTACTTCAAGAATATTTTATCACTTAAAGTAAAAATAATAATGAAATATGGTGAGGTTCACGAGATAATATGAAATCTAAAAATGTATTACAATAGCAAAACAATATGTGTGGGAAACATATAAGCCTTCTATTGTAACTTTTTATACTATATAATATGCATTACATTGTTTCAGTTTACATGTAATGACTTAAAGATGAGTGTCTTACATTATAAATTAACCATCAAAAATTAAATTAAAATTATTCATACCAAATAAACCAACAATAGAAACAGGTTAGAAAATGGGGATATCAAATCATACTGAGTGCTTCAGAGAGATGGCTCAGTCAGGAAAGCACTTGCTCTGAAAGTGTGAGGACCTGAGCTTGGATTCCCAGCATGCATGTAAATGCCAGGTAGGTGTGGTAGCTCACCGGCATTCCCAGGGCTGGGAGGCAAATCTGGAATGTCTGGACAGGCTTGTTTGTTAGACTAGCTGAATCTTTGACTTAGGTTCAAGTGACAAATCCTGTCTCAAAAGGACAATGATTGAGGAAGAACCTGATGTCTACCTCTAACCTCCATACCCACACTCATAAATGGGCATCTGCACACCTCCAGGTATGTTTACACATGCAAAAAAAAAAAAAAAAACCCAAAACTAAACTGTTCAGTTAACCCCCTAAACTCCAGCAATAATGAAAACATGAGTAAATTGCAAATAAATCTATAAGAACACAAATAGGATAACAATAAATTGGGATCTTGTTACATAAATATTTACTTTTTGGTTATGTGTGTATGTGTGCATTCGTGTGTATACAAAAGTTTGTGCCATGTTTGCATCAGGAGGACAAATGACAATCTTAGAAATAATCCTGAGAAATGCCATCCTCTTTCTTCCTGATTGGGTCTATCACTAATCTAAAACTCATCAATTAGGCTAGACTATCTGGCCAACAAGCCCCATGTTTCCTTCTGTCTTTACCTCCCCAGTACTGGAATTAAATGCACATGCCTCTCAACCTACTTTTTTACATGAGTTCTGGTGCTTGCAAGGAAAACACTTTTATCAACTGAGCTATTTACCCCACCCATACATGAATATTTGTGTCAAATATAAATATTTTAATAATGCGATCCAAATGCTGAGTTTGTCAGACTACTTGAAAGAGATTCAACTATAATGACGTGAATAAGAACCCAACTTTAACAGTGTGGAGTTGGTGGGAAACAGACACTCAGATCTTCAGAGGAAAGAGAAAGACCTAATGGCCTATCTGGGTACTTACTGTGATGTAAGTCTTGACAATCAGACAAGTGCAACTTAGTGGGAAGTAAGAAAAAATTTCAAAATGGGTCTTGAAAGATAAGCTATCCAAAGAAAAAATAAAACCAGTTGTCATCTCAGACCAGTCCAGGCGTACATGAGCACACACACAAAATCAGTCATAGCTCAAAATGAAGAAGTTGCATTTTAACAGAAAAATATGAAACATATTCTTTGGAAACACGAGTAAAGATGCTTTTAAATCCACAAATCAATAAAAGTGACTGATAAAGGGGAAGATGATGTACACCTGCAAATCCAGTTCTCACAGATTTCGGGTAAGAGAAACGTGTTGGCAACCTGGATGGAATACATAGAAAGTTGCCAGCCCAGGCAACACAGGGAGACCCCATTTCAAAAACAAGCACAAAAAAACAGACAAAAATTTGATGAAATGGTTAATATCAAATATCAATTGTTTGCATTTTAAATAAATCTGTCATTAAGGAACATAAAGCCATGGCGGAAAAATATTTCTAATCTCTATAATCCATAAACGGCATTTGTCTAAAACATATGAAAAAACTCTAGACATTCAGTTAAATATAGACAACTATATAACAGACAGGAAATTTTGATAAAATAATTTATTACAGAAAAAATATGAATGGCTAATATGTAATATATAACATGTGCTCAACCTCATTATTGTTTATCAGCATGCAAGTTATTATCATAATATTTTACCTCACTAATATCATTACTATAACTAACCCTCAAAGGGCTTACTCTACCAATATTTGGGAAGAATGAGGAGCAATTATAATGTTCAACTGTTGATTAGAATGTAAAATGAGGGCTGGAGAGATGGCTTAGCGGTTATGCGCTTGCCTGTGAAGCCTAAGAACCCGGTTCAAGGCTCGATTCCCCAGGACCCACGTTAGCCAGTTGCACAAGGGGTCTCACATGTCTGGAATTCTTTTGCAGTGGCTGGAGGCCCTGGCGTGCCCATTCTCTCTCTCTATCTGCCTCTTTATCTCTCTGTTTTTCGCTTTCAAATAAATAAATAAAATTAAACAAAAAACTTTAAAAAAAAATAAAAAGAATGTAAAATGACTAAGCATGTACCACTCACTGTGTAACTTTTCCATGTTCAGGTATTTGCCCATGAGAAATTACAACATAAGGTAACAATATAAAGACATGTGCATTTATAGCAGCGTTCTTCAAAAGTACACCCCACTATGCTCATCAATAGACACTCTGCTCTATTAGCACATTTGAGTACTGCTTGACTAAGACAAAGGATTAGCTAGGGCACATGGGACACTATACATGGATCTGCAGAAGTCAAGCAACACACTACACATGTTTTATAATATATTTCATATGAAGTACCATAACAGGCCAAATTAATGTATCAGGCATAAAAGAAAATAAAAACATCAAATTATCTTTAGTGATAGAAGATTGTTGTTAGACAAAATGCTAAAAGAGAACATGAGAGAAGGTTTTGTGAAAGAATTATACAAATGATCTTTATGTTAATTGTGGTTCTATTTAATTCTTGTCAAACCTCTTAGACACATAAAGCTATGCTAGTGAAAATGGTACTTCCATGAACTTAAATTTAATATATGTGGACAAATTAGATATTGAGGAATTATTAAAATAATTAGCATATTAATTGAGATCTTTATAGTATGAATCTATTGCATGTTGCTCATATTTCTATCAAGTTTAATTCTTATGTTCTTGCTCCCCACCCCCATTCCACTAAGAAGATTCAAACACTAATTAAATAATAAAATCAGAGTGTGCTGAGAGTTCTAAATAAAAGGCGACTTACAACACAGCATGCCAAATCTCAATGAATATTGAGGAAGGTAAGCAGAAAAGTATAAGACCTACCAGGTGGGCAGGGGTATTTTGTGGCATTGGCCTCCACCCTACCCCACCTCATAGAGACCAACAGGTGCATTTGTGACCCCACAGTGCATACCAAAACCCCACAGAGGAAGGCCTTCAGTTTTATAAATGCCCAGAAGCTCTTGAGAGCCCTGAGCTTCCATGTGAGAATTCCAGCCATGTCTGTGCACATCACAAGGAAAGACAAAGGGGCTTTTGCACATGAGACAAGAGAGAGCTGAGTCCACACAGGGCAGAGAACCATGCCTAGCCATGCCAACATGCCAGCTGAGCCCATTTCCCAACTGCCCTGCTGCCAGCTGAATGTGGTCATAGAAATGATCACTAGCAAGTCCAGCTGAGCCCAGCCCACAAATTAGAATCATGAACAAATAAAATGGCTATTGTTTTAAGCCAGTAAATTTCAGTGTGTTTGTTAGGCAGCAATAGATAACCAGAACAGAGATAATGCTTGGCTGCTAGGGGCTTAAGCAGCTAAGGAAAATCATCACAGAGAATCACAGTGTAAAGAAATACATGTGAGCTTCAGCTGAAATCCAGAGATTTCCTTGCAGAGTTTCAGAGGTGGGTGGGGTGGGCTGGAAGTGTGGGTAATAAAGAATAGATGGAGTCATAGAAAGGCTGCAAATAAATTCATTCACTGCATTGTTTTGTACAAGTCAGAGTCATCTCATAGTGTGTGTGTGTATATATAAATATATAGAGTAAGCATTATTAATGTACCACAAAATAAAAATAAAATGAAAGGGCAGGGGTCTTGCTGACGCATGCAGCAGAGATCACTTTGAGGGCTTGGCCTTTATAGTAGACTCATCAGCAGATAGGCTCAGATGCACAAGAGATTTACTGCAATAAACTGGGACCCAGTTTCTCTATATTAAATGTTTCAGCACATATATAGAGATATACTGCATAAGGCATGAAGACCCCTGAGCCAACATAAGCACAACCTAACCAGCCTGCAATATGTAGGCTTTGGGGACTCACTTCTCCCCTGCTGTGATTATATGCCTGTTTCTAGAAGTACTGTGCAAATTATAGGAACTGGGAAGCCTAAACAGTAAGTGAATGTAAATGAATGTGGCCTCCCAGGAAATAAAAATACAGGCTCATTATTTTGTTTTTCAATCCAGAAAGAAACACATTTTGAAATGGCAGTTTCTGGCAAGAATAAAATAATGGTAATAATAATGATAGCTCTGCCCAAGTCAATTTTCTACGAGTAGCAAAATCTGATAGGAGCTGGCAAAGTAAGGGAACATCAGCCTATCTTAAGCACAGCCACCTCCAGAGAACTTGTCATGAATCTCTCATCATTGGGCCTTTTACCAACAACATTTACTCAGCTTGCTCATCCTGTGAGGTGAAAGGAGCACAACTAGACCCTTCATATCAGCACAAAATGTATCACTAAGTGATAGGTAATATATAAGGTGATTGTAAAAATGTTCCATTTTAAACATTTCCAAATTGGCCAATTTCCTTGATCTTTAAAAAAATCTTTGCAAAGCATTGCGGTGATGAAAATATTTTGCTATCTTTAAAATGCATAGACAAGATTCATCTTGGAGACAGCTATGGTATTAGAATATTTTATGGATGTCATTTCTGCAAGCTACTTGTAGTTGGAGAATTTAACAAATGCTGTAAGAAGTGTTTTCTGAGTTTACTCAGCTGTTAAGGTTGCTTTTGTGGGTTCCTTACTTGCTGACCTGAAGTCTCTAATGAGGCCTCTATTCCTTTAAATCTCTGTTGAAAGATCAATTCTCCAAATAGATCTATGTTATTGCATTCTGTCCTCTGGGCATGACATGAACTTGGTCACTACTATCTTGAAATCAGAGAAGCTGTGATTTTATGTACTTTTAAGACCTTGACAAGACTGGGCCTGTCAACATTCCCTCATAGAAGGTGGAGGAGGAGGAGGATCATAAGATTCTCACCTGAAATTGCAGCCACTCACTTTATTTTCAGGTACATATGCTCCTGTCTGAGCTATGTGTACTCTCATAAAGTGCTAGAGTTTATGGGAGGTAGAAAGTTAACTTAAATAGGAACTTCAGTTTCTTAGCTACTAGGAAATTTTCACACATGCTTATGATGGGATTTTTTGGTCATTCAGCTGTTTTGGAGTCACCTTTGTTCCTTTGGGGTATTGAGATGCACAGTGGCCCTCATGGCAGAGTCCAATGATAAAGAAACATAATGAACTCCACGGAGGATATCTTGCACATGTCTAAGCTTTCCATTTGCCCCCGCTCAGTCATAATAAATAACATGTAAGTTGCTGGAGAGATGGATCAGTGGCAAAGGCACTTGCCTGAGAAGCTAAAGGACCCAGCTTCAATTCCCCAAGACCCACGTAAGCCAGATGCACAAGGGGGCGCATGTGATGGGAGATTTTTTATAGCAATTAGAGGGCCTTGTTGCCCACTCTCTCTCCCTCTCTCTTTCAAACAAATAAATAAAAATTTAAATATGAACAAATAAAGAAATAGCATGTAAGTATTTTTATCTCTGCTGGTGGCCACATGGCAGCAGCGGTCAGCTCTGGAGTGTGACACTGACGGAGCCCCATTCAGTAGGGCTGTGGCACCCAAGACTTTCTTTGTCAGGGCCAAGAAGTCTTTCAGTAACCTCCTGGAGTGCCTATTGTCTGAAAGTTTGAGCTATTGCTATCTTTTTCTTGAAATTTTTGGAATTATTATGTTTATTCCTACTTATTTTTGCTTTCATTTTCCCATTCTCAGTAGTAATAGGGGAACCAATTCAGATGTGTTTATATAGTCACCAATGATTAATAAGGAAAATAATGTTTCTACATAAATTTCTAAGGCTGTAATGTTTAAACAGGTAAACAGATTATGGATCGTGAAACTATAACTAGTTTGAATGTACAAAGTTTCTTAACACCAAAAATGTGTATTTCACCTAATGAGACATGTTCCTCACAATGTTGTCTCATGCCTTACCAATTGTTCCCAAGAAACATTATTTATGATTACAGGAATTAGTGGACCCATTTCCAAAACCTACAGATGACTTACTAGAAAAGGAGCCAGAAATGCTAGGGAGCAAAATAAACATCTTTCAAATAATGGGGTTGGGCTCACCCAAGGAAGTAAATCAGAATGTGTAACTTTCAGAATTAACAATAAAGTTTGGTGGGCTCCTAAAGGAAAGACATCAATGCAAAACAGTGGTTGGATAGATCAACTTTTACCATCCACAGGGGCTTATTTCACCATATACAGAGCTACCTGCCGGGGCTCTGGGCTAGTTTCCATGAACCTGAGGAATATATTAACCAGCTTACAATCTTTGACTTTCTTTTTTAGGATGTTATCAGAATGTCTATGGGGCAAGAGGTTCATGAGTTAAACAGAAGCAGGGGAAACCAAGGGAAAAGAGGAATATTGTGCAAGATTTCTTAGAGAATAGAAGCTACATGAATAAATTGCTATGTCTTGTTTGCAAATAAAAATAAATAACAACAACAACAATAATAATAATAATAATAATGTATTGTAAAGAATAAATAAAGAAGAAGAGTTTTGATCTGCTTCCAGTGTGCTTCACCTGAACTACTGGTCCACATCATTTCCTCACAACACCGACTCTACACATCCCCTTCAAGTTCTACAAACCCTCTGAGGCTAGACCTCGGCACATCTCATTTTTCTCTTTTATTCCAATTTGTCCAATACAAAATCATAGGCTAACTGGGAGGATACCACTTACATGTCTTTTTGTAATTATAATTTTCACTTGGTTACTCTTTTTTTTTTTTTTTTCTATGCAGACAGTTGAGCATCTGTTGCATGTTTTAGCAATCAGTACAAGGGCAATGCCCTACAGTACTTCAACAAAGAGACATTTCTGCATATCACATGGGAAAGGACGGCCATATTAGTATTACACCATTACAGCCATTTGAGATGACTCTCACTCTCAGATGGCTTAGCTTCAGGTTCATGTGTTATCACCCATACCAGAGGCAATGCAACTGCTCTTCCCAAACTCATTATTTGTTTACGTGTGTGTGTGTGTGTGTGTGTGTGTGTGTGTGTGTGTGTGTCTGTGTGTGTGTGTATCAATGCTGGAACACAATACTGCAAAGGAAGGAGGGTAAGAATGCTGAAGTAGCAATGAGAACCAGCTCTTACAAAGGCAAGTGCTTTTGGAAGATGAACTAGAAATTTCCAGGTATATGTGTTATGAACAAAGAAATGTTGGTATAAAATAATTCTAGGAAAAATAGGAAAGGGAATGGGACTGGTCAAGGAACATTAGGCATATACTTAATCCCCATGTGGAAGATTCTCTGGCACATGGAGCCTTGCTGAAGGAGGTATGCTGAGAGTGTGCTATGGGGTGCTATGGCCTAGCCTCACTTGCCACATTTGGATCATTTCTTCTACTTCTTCCCTGCTGCTATGGAGATGAAAACCCTGGTTATTTGCTCCTGCCTTCCTTTCAATGCCATGATGAAATGTCTCAAATCTATCAGATGGGGACTAGAGAGATGGCTTAGCAATTAAAGGCTCTTGCTTGGAAAAGCTTCACACCCCAGGTTGGATACCTAAGTACCCAAGTAAAGTCATGTCCTCAAAGTGGTGCATACATCTGGAGTTTGTTTGCAGTGGTAAGAGAACCTAGCACATCCATTCTCTCTTTCTCCAAGTAAATAATGCATAAAATGTTTAAAACAAAACTGTAACAAGTAAATAAATTATTTCCTTCCATAAACTGTTTTTAATCAGGTAATTTTTTTTTTTCCCAGAAAGGAGTAGGTAATTTCTACACCAACTTCTTTCTGGCTGAATTTAAAGCCCACTCTACAAGTGATTATTCATGCCTACTACTGTAAACCTAATAAAACACACAATTTTGAAGAATTCATAGGTCTAAGTGGGGAACATATTCCTGTTATCTTGCTTAATTGATGTCACACTTCTCAATATCTATGTTTATGCACGTAGGTTACTGCTGCAGTCAGCTTTGGGAAGAGAAGCTTCTTTCTGCAGTACGTGCGTATGAGAGTGTATGTAATCTAGATGTACAAGGTGGCACATGTATCTGGTGTTCATTTGCAGTGAGTATATGCTCTGGCATGCCCATTCAGTCTCTCTCTCTCTCTCTCTCTCCCTCTCTCTATCTTACTATTTCCCTTTCTTTCCCTCTCTCTGTCTCTAATAAAAGTTAAAATAAAAACTTAAATAAAACTTAGATTTTGATTCTTTAGTAGACATTCTTTTAAAGGCATTTGGCTTTAAAGGAAAATGAATGCAGTGTCCCTACTTTGTTCCTGTAAAATGATAGACAAAATAATGGTCCCTAGATTCTTTACAAATGGAGTTTGACAGAGAATCATAATAGTTAAGAATATTCCCTGCTGCTCCAAACCAAAAAAGTGGCTGTTCATAAAAATGAAAGTACTATAAGATGGAGATGAGAGTAAGAACTGACTTTAACTAGGAGTGAAAGAATAATTTGTACATCTAGAGAGTGATGCTCAGAGAGAGACCTAAGCACAAGCACAATCATGACATAGATAATGAAGTGAGTTCAGCCTTTATGCCAAAAAGGTGATGAGAAGGGTGAGTTATGGCTACTTGGAAACAAATATAGAACATTATACAGATTCTTGGAATCCAAAAGTAGTATTTTATTATTTGACTTTCCAGTAATTCATCTGATGAAATAGTGTTCAATGGCTAAATCATGTTTTGAGCCTCATCCCATCTATGTATTCTCCTATACTTGTGAAGCGTTAGAAAGTGTGGGCCACTCTGTACTTGTGTGCTTAATAGGAATGCAGCAGCAGCCTCTCCTTAGACTGTTAGGATTTCAAAGGCACTTGGACACTCGCTGATACGCCCTCAGGTATCTTCATGGCAGCCATCATGGACACGCTGAAGCAAGGCAGGAGCACCAGGATGACCTTGAGGCTGCTCTCACTGAGATTTCTCTGTTGAGAAGTCGACAGAGAATAACCTGAAGCAGTATAGATTTTCCCTATATTTGCGATGTATTGACAAAATGCTTACAAGTTCTGCTAAGCTTCATCTCCCTCCCATGCTTATATTCTTATTTGGAAGGATGAAGTTCAGAATTATTATTAGAAGTAATTCATTCATTGGATAGCACATTATTAATTCTAATCCACATAGATTTGTATTTGAAAACTTGGTTGAATTTTGGTTTAGTTTTATAAACAAAACAACAAAAGAGACTTTCAAAAAATGGTATTATCCAAATTTAGTGATGAAAATTGATAGACTTTTACATTGGGTTTATTAGATATTAATGTCTTATATTAGAGATATACTTTTTCCAATTATATCATATGATGAAGAAGTTTGTTCACTAGATACATGACTGTCTGTTGCACATGATGGTAAGACCTGAATCTGAATTGGTGGTCTAATAATTGCAAAAGAAAGAGTAGAAAAGAAAGGGCTAAAGATATGAAACTGAAATACATTGATAATAATAAGCAACATTATAGGGCTGGAGAAATAACCTAGCAATTAAGGCACTTGCCTGCAAAGCCAAAGGACCATGGTTCAATCCCTCAGGACCCATGTAAGCCAGATGCACATGACTGTGTATGCATCTAGAGTTTGTTTGCAGTGGCTAGATGCCTCAGTATGGCCACCCCCCCTTTCTCTTCCCCTCTCTCAAATAACTAAATGAAACTTAAAAAATCATAGTAAAATATTGAGGAAACAAGTACACACTTAAATTGGAATAAAATAAAATAAAAGAAGAAAACTAACCAGCTCTAGGATCAAAGACAAAATAGTAAGACCAGTTCTAATTTCAGTTTTAATGCCAATTAGAATAATAAACACATACTAAAATTTAGAGGTACAGAAGAATGAATATGTTTAGAATATTATTCATAATCTCAAATACCCTGGTTATTGAATATAAATATAAATAAATATAAATAAATACATAAATAAATAAATATAAATGAAAATAAAGAATAACTTTCAAAAAGAAAACCAACATGAGCATGACAAATAGTAAAGATAACATTGGAAATTAATACAGGTAAAAATAAAAAGATAAGCATAACAAACTAGCATTTTGAGTACTTTCTAAAAAAGAGATAAAATTTTGTAAACATAATAACATAAGACTTAGAAAATTAAACATTCCAAATTCACATATTAGTGATATAGCACAAATATGAGAGAACCTTTTAAGAATAATCTAACACAACTGGAAAATCTGCATGGAAAGTGTGTTTTGTCCATATCTTAACATACAAGATTTAATTTAATAAATTTGTTAAAAGGAAAGAATTTGAACATCTTTTCCAAGTTCTGCCATATAATTCTGGGTCCTGAGAACTCCACATTCTATAAAAATCAAAAATGAATGATTTTCATAATGTCTAAATTTTTTCAGTATTCTGGAAATCAGTAAATTTCTTTTTAATTAAATTTATAAATTAAAGCAGGGCATGGTGGTGCATGCCTTTAATCCCAGCACTCGGGAGGCATATATAGGAGTATCGCTGTGATTTCGAGGCCACCCTGAGACACCATAGTGAATTCCAGGTCAGCCTGGGCTACAGTGAGACTGTAAAAAACAAAAACTAAAAATTATAAATGAAGTATAATTATTATAATAAATCATGAAAGTCACTCAAAAATTTAAAGACTGACTTTTATTTAAGAATAGAAGATTGCAGATGTGGGGGTTAAAGGTGATTGCTTTCAAACCCTGCCCACTTGGGTTCAATTCCCTAGTGTTGACATGAAGCCATATGCACAAAGTGATGCATGTATCTGGAGTTTGTTTGTAGCAACCACTGACCCTGATATGCCCACTAATTCTTTCTCTCTCATAAATAAATAATATATTTTAAAAAGAAAAAAAAATGCTAGAACCACATGTTGGGACATTATGCACAGAGACATTGCGTCTTACCAATAACTGATGGCTATGCCCACAATATAAGACCTACATTCCCCATTGAGTCAGGTCCCTGTGGAGGGGGAACAGGGAGGAAAGTAATGATGGTATGAACATGGCTGTATAAACACTGTGTACATAACTAATAAAAAAAGAATAGAAATTATGGAGAATGAATGAATAGTATACTTGAAATAAACTAGCAGGTTAAAATAATGAATAAACAAAAGAATGTGTGG
This sequence comes from Jaculus jaculus, assembly GCF_020740685.1. Lineage (NCBI taxonomy): Eukaryota > Metazoa > Chordata > Mammalia > Rodentia > Dipodidae > Jaculus > Jaculus jaculus. The sequence continues at coordinate 145,943,276 of NC_059104.1, forward strand.
CTAGTCAATAGTAGAATATACATTAAAATAATTTATCATTTTAATAAGCAAAAACTGAAAATATTTATAGATATCAAAATTAATTTAAAGTAATTTAGTATAAGTTGTTTATATTTTGTTAATATTTTTATTAACTTATTTGTGAGAAGACTGAAGGAGGAAGAGAGAGAGAGAGTATATGTGTATGACAGGTCTTTTTGCTCAGCAAACAGAACGACTGGCCCATTTTTTTGTGTGTGTATAGTAACATAAAAGGTAGGGATTAAAGAAGCTGTTTATAGAATTACATTAATTTGGCTGAAGAGCACCTAAGGCACCTGTTTGCAAAGTCAAAAACCTAGGTTCAATTCCCTAGTTCTCACATAAAGCCAGATGCATAAGGCAGCACATGTATCTGGAGATTTTTTGCAGTGTCTACAGACTATGCTGCAAACTGAAATGATTTTGAATGTGTATTGAATTAGAAAGGATATTAACATGAATCTTACAGATTTTCATTACTATCTTTCATCAATCAAATTTTTAAAATAATTTATGTTTTGAAAAATCTATTGAGAGATAGCTCAACAGTTAAGGCACTTGCCTAAGGACCTGGGTTCAATTCCCCAGGTACCCACGTAAGCCACATACACAAAATGGCACATGTGTCTAGAGTTGTTTGTATGCAGTGGCTGAAGGCCCTGGCATGCACATTTTTTTTCTCTCCTCTTTCTCTCTCTCTCTGTACTTGCAAATAAATAAATAGTTTCTTTTTAAATTTTTTGGTTATTATTTTTATTTATTTATTTGAGAGAGACAGACAGAGAAAGAAGCAGAGAGAGATAGAGAGAGAGAGAATGGGCGAGCCAGGGCCTCTAGCCACTGCAAATGAACTCCAGATGCGTGAGCTCCCTTATCCATCTGGCTAACCTGGGTCCTGGGGAATCCAGCCTCAAACCAGGGCCCTTAGGTTTCACAGGCAAGTTTAATCCTTAAACCATCTCTCCATCCCTAATAAAAATTTTAAAAAGAAGGAAAACTCTATTTAGAAAGCAAGTATTGGTCTCTACTGGTAGACATTAAAAATAACAGATGCACATTTTTGGGAATATGGAAAAGACAATGAGACAATGAAAGAAAAGGTAAATCTTTGGGAAATGTTGGGGAGAACTATATGAAATTTTAGATGCATATTTGATTAATTTTCTTAAATTTAGCTGTGCTTACAAAATTATTTATTACTCCAGGTGTAACTTTATATTTCTTATTTAAAAAAATTTTAATTTGAGCCGGGCGTGGTGGTGCACGCCTTTAATCCCAGCACTTGGGAGGCAGAGGTAGGAGGATTGCCATGAGTTCAAGGCCACCCTGAGATGACAGAGTTAATTCCAGGTCAGCCTGGACCAGAGTGAGACCCTACCTCGAAAAACCAAAATATATATATATATATTTTATTTATTTGAGAGCAACAGACAAAGAGAAAGAGGCAGAGAATGGGCTTTCCAGGGCTTCCAGCCACTGTAAACGAACTCCAGGCATGTGCGCCCCCTTATGCATCTGACTAACGTGGGTCCTGGGGAATTGAGCCTTGAACTATGGTCCTTAGGATTCACAGGCAAGTGCTTAACTGCTAAGCCATCTCTCCAGCCCTATATTTCTTTAATTCATCTGTGGAGTTGGGGACATGGCTGCTAAAGGCACTTGCTTGCAAAGCTTGTCAGCCTGGGGTTCAATTCATCAATAACCACTTAAAGACAAGTGCACAAAATGACATATGGATCTGATACGTCTGGATTGCATTTGCAGTGGTAAGAGGCCCTCAATGCTCATGTTCATTCATTCATTCATTCATTCTCTCTTTCTCCATCTCATAAATAAGTAAAATTTTATTTTGAAAACCCAATATTTCTAAGTATAAAGGAAATATTGAACTTGGAAAAAGCAAAAAAAAATAAATAAATAAATAAAAGAAAGAAAGATCTAGATGCTAAGACACTAAGCTAAGAGGATCAGGGCCAGCAGCAGCCTGGTACTATGAAAGACAGAACATTATAGTTCAGAGAGCTTCAAGGTAAAGGAGATGTAAACACACCACAGTTTCACCTAGTCACCTTGGAAAGACCAGAGAACAGAGAAGATCAGCCATATCCTACAAGGCCTAAAAGTGAGCCCCCAGTTGGCTGTGTCCCAGATGGGTGTTCTCATACTGTATATGGTGCCTTCTGTTGCGATTAAGGACCTGATAGCACAACTCAAGGGAAGAAAGGTTTACTGTGGTTCACCATTTCACCGAGTAAGGTTTGGCAATGGGAGATGCTGGGCCCACAGGAGCATGCTGATGCTTCTCACATTAAGACCGATAGAAAGCAGAGAACACAGACTGGAGCCAGAGATGACTACAACATTATCTACCTCTGCCAACTGGGCCCTGTGTCCCAAAGCTTCCATAGTCTCCCAAAACAGCATGACACGCGGAGCTGTGTTCAAACATCTGGGCCTATAGGGGATGTGCCAGGCTAAAACCCCCAATAACTACAAATCTAACCACACTGCTAATCTAATCACTCAAATAAGGGAGCATCATGCACAGGCCCTATATGTACTGGTTAAAACTTGTTTGCACACTGAGAATCTGCCATTCTCTTAAAAGTTACTTCAAGCTCCAAGAAAAAAAAAAAAAGAGGCTATGAGAAGAAATTAGAACAATCATATTCAAGTTTGATATAATATCAGTCATCAGACATAAGCTTAAAATATTCTAGTATGTTTAAAATAGATATCGAGTTGTAAAATTTTACTAGAAAGTATGCACATTTTCTTTGGTGACTACATATATATGCATTCTAGTGCTTGAAAAATTGGTTAGTGGTTAAAGGATCTTGCTTGCAAAGCCTGACTTCCAGATTTGACTCCCCAGTATCCACATAAAGCCAGATGCCCAAAGTGTGTCATGCTTCTGGAGTTCAGTGGCAGTGACAAGAGAGCCTGGTGTGTCCATTCCCTTTCTCTCTCTCATTCCTCTCTCTGCTTTCAAATAATAAAACAGCAAAATATTTAAATACATACTTATGCAATCTGAATATTTTAATACTTAAAATGAGAATGTTACAGCTGTGGTCTTTCCTTATTTCTGCTATCCTTTCTTTTTGTTCTATGTTTTTAGAAAACTGCAATTTTACCATTCCATGGGTATTCCCTGAGACAATTAGGGTCAGTGGACTCTGACAAATAAGACCACCAAGGCTGAAGAGATGCCCTGTATCACCTAGCCTTGTAGGGTTAATAAGGCAGCTAGAGCTGGGTTAGTAGCTGGGACTGTTCCAGCTTCAGGGGTTAATGCTGAGAAGATAATTAGGGTCAAGGAACTGACGAAAAGTGTTGCAGCCTGTGGTTTCAGATATGAAAGTTCACATACACCATCTTTCTATTCGTGTAAATTTTATAAGTTATAAATTTATATGCAGAAATAAGTACTAACCACAGACAAACTAAAAGAGTGTTACCTTTGGGAAGGATCCAAAGGCTAGGAGTGCAAAAAGGATACTTCTGGCACACCGGAAACTTTGCACTCCCTCTTCTAGATTGTGAATTACATGGTCCTGTGCTTTTGTATGTCTGTGTATAAAAATTCATTAAGTTGTACACTCAGTATTTATAATTTTTATGGGAACGTTATATTGCAATAAAAGTTTACTTGAAATATACATTCTGACCTGAGTAATTATGAATAAATTTTAATTAACAGAACATAAAGCAGGGAGAGTTAATATTTGACAATTTGAATATAGTTTCAGGAACATAAAACAAAATGATATGCATGCAAACTCTAAACAGCTCTGGAAAACAAATGCAATTTTTTTGAAGTGCTAGGGGCCAAACCCAATACTGTATGCATACCTGGTGTATGTACCATTAGACCCCTGTCTCCTGACACAACTGGATACTAACTTGAAGATGAGGGCAAAATATACATAGGATCAAATTCAAGTCAGTCCAGAATGTAATGCTAGTCCCCATGGTCTATTATCTACAGAAAGTAGTAAACATGGAAGCAATATGAGGTAAAGGTGGTATAGGGCGACTTGGGACAGTGTTTTATTTATTTATTTATTTATTTATTTATTTATTTATTTATTTATGTATTTATTTGCAAGGAGACAGAGAGAATGAATATTGGTACACCAGGGCCTCCAGCCACTGCAAATGAACTCCAGATGTGTGCACTACTTTGTGCATCTGGCTTTCAGGGATATTTGGGAATCAAATTCAGGCACTTAGGTTTCGTAGGCAAGTGACTTAACCATTGATCCATCTCTCCAGCCTGGGACTGTGGTTTATAAAGATGGTAACATCCCAATAATGTAATGGTGAACATTAAAAGTTTAGGCCTGCACAATCTGTGAGTTAAAAAGCTGTGTGGAAACAGTTAGTTCCATTTTTATTTAGAAATGTGGTTAAACAAAAGGAGTATTTTTTACTACCAAAACGTAAATGTACTTTATCTTGACAAGTTAAAAATGATGATGTAAAATGTAAAGATTTGGTGTTGTAGATGAAGAGAAGTTGAGAGAAAGTATTATTTTTATTTGATACTAATTTAAATTAATATGTTAATAAGGATGTTTTACATATTCAAGAGGCACTGATAGTTCTATAGCTAGTTATAAAGGCTATTATATGAGAAATAGAGTCTGTAGATTACAATTAAAACTGAAAGCTTCTACACAAGACAGAAATAAACCCAAACTGTGGAATATCAAAGACAATATAAGAAGCATTACAAAAACAGGGAACAAGATAAATGACAGCATTCAGATCAAAACTGAATGTTATGGCAATAAATGTCAACAGGATAAACTAGCCTATTAAAAGAAAAAGACACATGATCACAGGAAAAACTTAATAACCTATATGAAATAGACTACAAAATTTTGGAATTGAAAAGATATGTCAAAACACAGGGAAATGCATAAATTTATCAAAGCGTGCAATATTAATAGTAAAATAAGTTAAGTCTGAGACAAAACTTAATGACAAAGCAAGAGTTTTTAGTAAAGAACATTGACACAAAGAAGTTCAAAGGATTCTGCGTTTACGTCCCAAAGAACCAAATACTAAACTGTAGAGCCCAGGATTCAAAAGTAATGAAAGCAGAGTTGTTCATTCCCATTCAATAACTAACATGATTGATGCACTTAAAATTTTAAAGATAGGAATAATGGTTCATGCTTATATTCTCACCACTTGGGAGGCTAAAGCATGTGTGTTATCAGTTTAAAGCCAGATAGAACAATACGGCTAGTCGATATCAAGAGAAAAAGAAAAGAGAAAATGAATTTTAAGTGCAATTTAAAAAGTAGAGACAACAAAGATAGACTAAACACTTCCTCCTTCTGCACCTTGAAGGTAGCTTCTTTGAAAGAAATATTTATTTATTTTCTGGCAGTACAATGGATTGTATGTTGTCAACAAGTGGTCTATACTATCCTTGTTACTACACATTCATTGCATTCTTTACCTTCCCCTACCCTAATTAAAAAAAACAATAAATAAACAGCTTTCATTTGAGAAGAGTCCTTTTTTTTCCTGTCACCATATTGATTTTCAGCATAAGCTGGTACCCATGCAGAGCTGCTCCACCCTTGAGTCACACCCTTGCGGAAGCCCCGGGTAATACACCCATGAGAACTGCAGAACTGTGCCTGAGCTTCTGAAGAATTCCCACATACTGATCTGCTTGCTGCAAGCAAACAAAAGCCTGAAAACTCCATTCTGGTAACTAATTTGGTTTTGAAATACTAGGCAATGCTTCCTCAAGAGTCTTGATTTCTGTTATTATTTATACCTTTTCCCACCCCTATCACTTTCCATTAAAACCCTTCTTCCCATTAGATCACCACCCTACTTCCCTGTTTTTTAAAAATTTATTTTTATTTTTTTTTAAGTATACAACCACTATAGGAATGCCATTCTACTGTAAGGAACCCCCCCCCCACTATGATTATGCACATGACCCTAATTTAAATCAGTGGTTCTATGTCTTTTCTAAAGGATTTAATTTAATTTAATTCATAGCAGAAGTGAATGCAATCTCGGAGTCTGGAGAGTATTTGAGAAGTATAAATTTATAAGAGAAAAAGTTTGTTTTTCAAATCGTTTTCTTATTATCATGGTAAAACAATTTACTGTCTTTCCCTAAAATATCTCATTATAGCTAAACAAGTTTCTGTGAAACAGATTGTAGTTGCCCAGTCATACAGAGCATCCACGTCTTGTCTTGTGTTTCTGTTGATTCTTTCTGTCCTCCAGGCTAGCATGCTGTATGCAGGACTCTTCCACTTGTCAGGAAGTGCCATCCTGTGTTCTGTGCTGAAGCACAGAAACCTGAGAGCCATTCTGTTTCCTGTCATAATCTTGTTCCTCACGTGGAATCCACGAGCAAACACCTTCTTTATCCTGCCCAAGATAATGCTCATATTCTGTATTTCCATTCTCTTACCGCTGGTTGACGATGAATCACTGCTTCTTGCCGACACTCCTCCACTATTTTCTTAACTGCCCTTCCCTAGTCCACTCTCCAAACTTAATGTCATGCCAATGAACAAAGAGAGCTCCCCATAAGTAAAGATAAAAGCTAATCTTTAAAAAATAGTAGATCAAAATCATAAGTAAAAGTATTCAATGAAACCCCATGGTGTTTAAATAGAATTCCCTGCACCACCAGGAAGGGATGGGCTATTTCAGTATTAGGAATTCTATTGTCTAATTCATAAATGAGCATCTTCATGTAGACCACAAATATTATTCATAATATCAAACACTTATTTCTAATCTTTTCCACTCTAATCTCACCAACCTGGAAATTTAGCATGTCTTTATTTATTTAATGTATATATATCACATTTTATTTATATTTTTAATTTCTGCACATATGTATTTATATTTTATAGCCATCTCTCTCTCTCTCTCTCTCTCTCTCTCTCTCTCTCTCTCTCTCTCTCCATATATATATATATATATATGCACACAGAAGGAAATCTGTAAATATATTCATATCACTATAAGTTTATTAATGGGAGTGTTTTAAGATTTGTTTTGCTTGATTCTATCAGCTTTGCTCCCTTTCCAATTTATCCTCTCAACTAAGTGTCTCACAGTTGGTGTTGTCCTTAAGCTATCTTATTTTTGTTTGTAGGTATTATTATACTTTGAATATGAAATGTGAGCCCCAAAGGCTCATGTACAGAGGTGGGGTTTTGGAGAACTGATTGGACCCTAAAGGTTCTGGCATTATCAGTGGATTCCAAAATAGAATGTGCTATTGAAACATGGTTGAACTGTGTAAAATGGGGTTTATTTGGAAGAGGCAGTCTCTAGGGGTGTGCTTTGGAAAGATATACCTGGTCCCCAGTGCATCTCTTAGTGTCCTGGCCACTATGAGTTTAGCAACTTTGATCTGCTCTACATTCTTTCTGCTTTGATAATTCTCACAATAGGCTCACGCCAATGTAAAGAGTTGGTCATGGACATACCTTTGAAACCAAAATAAATGGTTTCTTCTGTTAAGATGTTATGTTGGATATTTTGTCATGAAAAAAAAAAAAATCTTACCAGAAATTGTGTGCTAGAGTGGTTTCTGTTCACTAAGTCTGATCATGGGGTTCCAGGCTTTGTTACTTGTTTGTGTGAAGAACATGGAAATGTGTGGGAAGGTGAGCAAAAGAAGCTCCAGAATACCATTAGCAGAGTTTCATGGGAGGTCCCAGTGTGAGATCAGAACACTAGAAAGCTGATAGGAATGAAGGCAGTTAAAACTGCTCATGTATTTCTGAGGCGAGAAGTATTTAGAGGTTGGACTAGTGGACGTTCATGGTCCATTGTTGGCAAAGAACTTGCCTACATTTTATTCATGGCCTGAGAATTTTGAGCACTGCTGAGTTTGAGCTGATTTAGTGATGTTTTCCTATAATCCACTTCATACAGATAAGCCAAGGCAGTGGGAAAGTCACAAATTCAATGCCTATGCAGGCTACAGTATGAGGATAAATGTAACGTAATGAACTAATTAATCTGATGGAGGAAATGTCAAGGCAGCTCAGCAATCAGGCTGCATGCAGCTTAGATAGCTCTGGCTAGTTTTACCCAGATTTAGAATGAGAATTATGAGCAAAAATAAAACTAGGAAGAATTTACTAAATCTTTTAGCCTGACGAGAAAAGTGGAGCATAAAAGGTTGTGTCCAGGAATGTGTGACTGCTGAGGACTGTGTGTCCTTTAAAGAAAAAGAAAAAAAAAATGGACTTTGCCTTGATACAATAGATGCCTTGATGACTTTTGTGGCATAGTTAGAACTCACCTGCTACTATAGACTCCAGACATTTAGAGACTTTCAGAGAGTGCTCTAGGAAAAGAGTTCCAGGGGGCCCTGCTTTCAAATAGCCACCCTGGGATGCCTTTTCTAGCATTCTTCTGTCCAAGCATTTTGCAGACAGTGTGGCTGAGGGCATTGGGGTCTGGGCTTTCACTTAAACTGCTGACAGACCATATAGCATTGTCCATGTGATGGAAGTTTGGCAGGTACGGATAATGACACCAAACAATGAGATCATCAAGTTTGCTACGTGGATTTCAAAGGAAAGACTGAGAGGTCAAGTCATGTGTGGTCAGGACAAAATTCCTACAGGTAAGCCCTGAGAGAAATGTGTTACACTGTAAGGGTGACCAAAGATATAACAAACACCCCATAAGATCTGAGACTCCAGGAACACAGACCGTCTCTTGAGAAAGGCTACAAAAAGTGAGCAGTGAGTTCAGGAGAGAGATCCCTGGGACGGAACATAGCAAATAGTGGCAGTGCTGGCAAGCCCTTTCGAGCTCACATCGTTCCATCAAGTGCTCCAGAAACCAGACATGGGATTACGCATTGCAGTTTTTGCCCTGCTGGAAGTCATTCTTGCTTTGATCCTATTCTGATTTTATGTTTCTCCTATTCCTATTGTTCCTATTTGTAATAGAAATCTCTTTCTCCCTCCCTCCCTCTTTCTCTCTCTCTCTCTCTCTCTCTCTCTCTCTCTCTCTCTCTCTCTCTGTGTGTGTGTGTGTGTGTGTGTGTATGTGTGTGTAGGCATGCCAGAGCCTTTTCTTGCTCAAAATGGCACAAAATGTTTCCACCAGTATAATGTTCAAAACCCCACGCTGACAGGCTTTGCAGGCAAGCACTTTTAATCACTGCACCATCTTCCCAGCTCTTTTTGCTATTGAATCTTTCATTAACTTTATTCACAAGTTCCATCAACATAGACAATGTTCATAATTCATAATGCTCATAATCCATTCACCCACCCTCTTTTTCTCCCCTTCTGAATCCCCCCATGCCTGAAACCCTTCTTCTTTTCAGCTAGGACCTCTTCTGTTTGGGTGTCCTGTTATGAAAGTCTTGTGTAGGTAGCATCAGCCACTGTAAGGACATGAATATCAAAGTCACTTTGTGTCTTCAAGCAGTATTTTAAGCACTCTCTCTCCCCATTCCTTGGACTTTTATGATCTTTCTGTCACCTCTTCCACAATGGACCCTGACATTGGAGGATGTAAGAGAGATGTCTCACTTAGTACTGAAAACACTACTGTTATTTCTTCTCAGCACTTTGGTGAGTTTTGAATTATCCCAGTGATCACTGCCATCTGAAAAAAAGAAAAGAAAAAGAAGATTCTCTAACCAGAAGTGAGAGTAACATTACTATATGGGCATAAATGTAAGGTATGTGCTATCCAGAGGGCAGTTTGATGAACATTCTATATCCATGTAGCCTGACAATAGTAATAGTTTCCGACTTAGGGATTATGACATCCTAAGTCATAGACTTTTCATTAGATTTTCAGTACCAGGCAGGGATTTTCTCCCATGGAGCCTGCCTCTCAAGTCCAATCAGACAACATTTGATTTTCCCTATAACAGACATGCCATCATTGCACCATTTAGCACATTTGGTCTTACTGACAATAAAGCTTTCAGGGTCCTGTGCTGGTTAGGAATACATATTTATAGCATCCTTACAATTATTCAGCAGGGAAGAAGCTTCCAGCTCAGATACAGCTTGATGCCTCAGTGACCCTAGGCCCAAGCATGTGGAGTCATTAACATTCAGATAATTTAGACTTGGGCTTCTGAACCATATTGGAACTATTAATATTTAAGGAATAATTAGAAATGGACAAAATGCATTTTCAATGATGAGACAGACCTGAGACTTTGGAGACAAGAGGTGGAAGAGTATGTTCTAAATATAAAAATGTCCTGAAAACAATAGAAAGCTTCCTCTCCAATTCCAGAATTATTCAAAGGTGCAGTCCATGGGAGTGACTGAAAATGAGTAGTCTTGCCTTCATCAATCTCAATATAATAATCCATTGATGGAATCAAAATTGGAATAGACTATTGGGAAGCAGTGGAACTGTAAATAGTATGGGTGGGAGGAATGATCACTGGGAACATGCCCTGGAAAGCCGTTCCTTATCTGTATTCTTGTCCTGCTCCCTTTCTCTCCCTCTCTCTCTCTCTGTCTCTGTCTCCATCTCTCTCTCTCTCTCTCTCTCTCAGCTTATGGGTTCTAAAATACACTCCTTTCACAACTATTGTTTCCTTTCACAGACCCATTACAATGGAATGAACTAACCATGGGCTGAATCTTGGGAAATCACAAGCCGTTAGAAATACATCTTTCTTTTACATTACTTATTGCAGAATTTTTGTCACAGCAATGGGAAGTCTAACATGCATATACAATTACATATAAATGTATATACTTGAATTGCATATGTAAAGAAACATATTTATACATAAATCTATGCACACAAATGTATTGATTATAATTTTTTGACGTTGTTTGATAAATACACCCTATGTGTATAAGTATATAGAATATATATATATATATATATATATATATATATCCACAATATCCACTATATGATTAGAAGTTTAGTGCAATGGAAGTGAACCCCGGCATTGCAGAATACGTGGATTGAAAGATTCATCATATAGTGTGATATATATATCACAGAATATCTGGATGGAATCTCTGAACATCAACTAGCATAACTGACTGAAGCATTTATTTTTGCCTGGTATAATTCTCTATGGCTTGAATATTACATAACATATTTAGCCTATGCAGTGGTTTGAATGCAAATGTATGCCTCCCATAGACTCTGGTGTTTTTCATTATACTACCTACTTAATTCTCCAGCAAGCAAATCTATGCTGCTGAAGGCATGCCACCGGGAACAGATCTTGAGTCCAGCCTTCCTAAGTGTATAGAAAGCCAGGATGGGCTCTGTCCGCACTTGTTGGTTCAGGAAAGTTTTCTTTCCTGTGAATGCTGGGGTGAGGCAGCTTCTTCCATGATGATGACTTCCCCTTGAATCTGTAAGCATAAAATAAAGCCTTTTCTCCTATAAGCTGCTTCTGATCGTATGTTTATCCTGGTAATGCAAAGATACCTACAACAGAAAATAAGTACCAGAGAAGTGTAGTAATTGTAGAGATAAACCTGACCATGAGGGTTTCAGTCTTTTGAAATGTGTTTGTAGGAGGAATGTGGAAAGACTTTGGACTGGAGAAGACTTGCAGTGTTGAGAGCAGATATTTATGTGCTATTCTAGTGAGAATTTGAAACTTTTAAATGCAGAGAGAATTGTGGACTGTGATACCTTGGCTTATGAACTTTAAAAACATGAAGGAAAGAACTTTGTTGGAACTGGGCTACTGGGCTGTATCTTTCTGTACATTTTCTGAGAATTTGATCAAGATTGAATTTAAAAGTAATGGACTGGTGTGCATGGCAAAAAGTATAGAACAGAAGGATGTGAAAGACTCATTTATCACTGGAAAAAATCAAGCAAGTTTGAAGTTATGGGAACAGAAGCTGGTTTTAAGTTACTTAAGCTGAAATTGTTAAGATTACCACCATCAAGTATGGGCCCACTCCTTTTCATTGAAGCAATGGAAGTCATGTCCTGGTAGTGAGCTATGGAAAGTTCAAGCTATTAACAATACAAATTATATTTTGAAAGGAGGTAGCTTGAAAAAAAAAAAAAAACTGGTGAAAAAGTATCCTGCTCTTTAAGGTCAAGATTTGTTCCCCATCCTAGATTTTGAAGTTTGACTATGACCCCCACCTGCTACTGGTTATGGAAGAATGACCAATTCAGGGAAGTGGTTCATAAAGTGCACATTGTTCCAGGAAGCCACTGAAAGGTGCATGCGAATGAGGGTTGAAATCCCTGTTGGGAGACTTGGGAAGGCCATTGTATGGAACTATGATGATGAGCCATGGTTGGCAGTGTAGAGCTAAGGAGGTTTAGGATACAATATGACTGGAATGGCTGCCATGGAGAGCTGTTGGCCTAGGAAAGAGTTATTCCCAGGGTCCTCAGCACAGCTGGAAGGATGGAATTTAAATCCAGAGACTTTCATATCTGGGTATGGGTGACAGAATTGGAACTCCAGATATTTAATGTTTGTCTTCTGGTTATTGATTTTTTTTTTCATAGGTCCAATCTCTCCTTGTTGTATGCCCCTTTTCCAATGGAAAGGTTTAATCTGTGCCATTATGTGTTGGAAATACCTAATGTGTGATGTGATTTTACAAGGTTTATTTAAGGGATACTCTTGAATTGGAGATAAAACTTTGGACTTTCAATGGTGTTATAGTTGGAAAGCCTATAGGGATGTTTTAAGTCAGAAAGAGTGCATTTTGTATTAAGTGATTGTGAGTCTATGGGGTCAGGGACAGAATGTGGTAGTTTGAATGCAAATATGTATCCCTTGTAGGATCAAATATTACTTACTACTTAATTCTCTAGCTTGCAGATCCTTGTTGCCAGGCATGTTTTGTCATCACAAAAAAAATCTGTATATTTCTGTAGTGTATTCTCTATATACTTTCAAACATATAAAATATTTACATATACCTGTAGCAACTTCTCTATACAATATAGTGTGGTTGCCAGAGAATTTACATGTGGAGACCCTCACTCCCAGAGTCCAATCTGTGAGGCATGCAGGACAAGACTCAGCAGAAAGAGATTTTGAACTGCCATGCAGTTATGCCAGAGGCCTCGGAGAGTTGAGGCTGATCTAAAACTGGTTATTTGTTTAAACTTATCTCCAGTGAGACAATGAGGAGAAACCCTTGGATCCCAGTTTATTCTATCCATAGATATTGTCATTACCATAGGCAAAAAAATAAAACAAAAATTGTGTCTTGATTGAGCAGAGTAATTTGGATGAAATGTTTAGAATTTTAGCTTATATTAACTAAGTTAAGCAAAAACTACATTTCCTAGAGCTTTCTTTCCTATAGTGTAAATTCTCTCTTATTGTCATGCATGCAAAAAACCTGGGCTTATTCTGGAAGGCAGAAGCAGAGCTGGAGTGGTGTGTTGTCTGAAGTTGATACAGGGTGCCAGACACTGGCATCTTATGAACCTTTTGGAACTCGACACAACCCTGAGATTAGTACTGGGCCTACTATTCTTTTCACTTTCACCACTCCCACTCCTACCTACTGCTTTGCCTTCTCGGGGCCCTGGGTAAGTGAATATGCAGTTCCATGATGACTTGCAGCAGCTTCTCCCACAGTGGCGCATCACATAGCATTGAGGTGGAAAAATGTGAGAGACAGAGATTCCAGTTTGTCTTCCAGCCTTGCATTTCTAGTGTCTCTTGATCTAGACATGGAAAGATTTGCTATCTGTTTCTCTTTCTCTCTCTTTACACCTCATTGGTCTGTATTGACTACAGGTACAAGCACAGGTGTAAGCCAACAAACATCTCAATGACCTCCCATCATTATGGCAAGTAAGACTCTGAAATATGTGTTATTATTATTATTATTATTATTATTAGTCTTTCAGGGTAAGGTCTCACTTTAGCCCAGGATGACCTGGAATTTACTATGTAGTCTCAGGGTGGCCCTGAACTCATGTGAACCTCCTACTTCTGCCTCCAAAATGTTATGATTAAAGCCATGCACCACCATGCCTGGCTATTTTTGTTCTCTTATACAGCAGATTGATGCAGCAGACTTTAGATCACGGAGGGAGACACAGTACTAACGGGTAACCCAGTGTGTGGACCACAATATCCACTATATGATTAGAAGTTTAGTGCAATGGAAGTGAACCCCGGCATTGCAGAATACGTGGATTGAAAGATTCATCATATGCTGCCAGTAGGCTCTGCTGCAAGGCAATGGCAATTCGCACCTATTCAATGAGCAGAAAGCTCTTTACCTGACTCCCACATAGCACTTCATGCTGTTACTCCTCTTAGATTCCATCGTGAGGCCAAATCCTTATAGAATTTAAATTTGCATTTTTTTCTCACCAAAAAAAAAAAAAAAAATAGGCTCCCTTATTGTTGACCACTTGAATATATTCTTTAGGGAACTGCTTATATCTCTTGTGCATTTTCTTTACTGTTTTTGTCTACATATTTTTTTCACTTGAGTCAGTAGATTTTCTTTTAACATTAAAGCACTACCCCTTGTCATTTGCATTGAAATAATTTTACTAAAAATCCACCTAGGGGCTGGAGAGATGACCCAGTGGTTAGAGTGGTTGCTTACAAAGCCTAATGACCTGGGTTTGATTTCTTAGCACCCACATAAAGCTAGATGCACAAAGTGGCATATGACTCTAAAATCTCCACTCACAGTCAGGAGGACCTGGTGCACCAATAGTTTTTTTCCTCTCTCTTTCTCTTTCTTGAAAATAAATAAAAATATTTTTAATAAAATCTATTTTGGCGGCTGAGGAGATGGGTCAGTCATAAAGGTGCTTGCTTGCGAAGGTTGTTGTTTAAGGTTCAATTCAAAACCCACCCACCTAAGTGGGAAACAATAGTAGCTAAATGAACACTCAATAGCAACATGTAAGAAAAACAATTCAAAAAATCAAATATTAAAGTGTAGGCAAATATATTATGAATTTCACATGATATAAATGTATACTTTGAATGATAAGCAATTGCAAAGCCATTTTAATGATAAAAAATTTATGTATAGGCTGCTTAAAATTAATATCTGAAAATAGTTTCCTATATTTAGACAGTAAAATTACAAAATCAAATGAAAAAAAAGATCTCACATGCTAGAGCACCATAAAAGATAAAATACCTAGAAATCAACAGGAGAAATGTTCAGTGTCTGTTGGGAAAGAATGATACAATTCTACTGAGAGGCATAAAAAAAACCCAAAAAGAGAAAACACATTTATGATGTACAGAAAGATTCAATAGTGTAAATTTTAAGTGATTTACAATTTTATTTATAAACTCAATGTAAGAGTTGGGAATCTCAAAGAAATGGAGGTGTCCTGGGGTTCTCAGGGAAGGAGAAGAAACAAAGAAGTCTCATCATGGAGCTTTGAATTGAGTGGCTTCCATTATTTCCTGGTTTATATATTAAGAATATATATATATATATATATATGAGTGTGTGTGTGTATATATGTAAATCTACATACAATATGTATAATATAAATAATAATATGATAATTATATATTAAAATATATCAAAATATATTAATTTATATATCATTTATTTTTATATATTTATATATTTTATATATTATCTATCTGTCAAAATATAAAAATATAATATTATAATTATATAATATATTGTATATAGTATAAATATATATATATATATAATGTATTAAGAATCTATATATAGATTAAAACCAAGTCTTATTAAGAAATTAGCATTCATGTTTCATCAGAAAACATGAACATTTTATATGTACGTATATATATATATATATATATATATATATATATATATATATATATATATATGACATGAATGCTAATCAGTCATCTAGAATGGACACTGGTTTTTTTGAAGTTTTTATCTTTAAACTCAGGTATATACTTTCAAAATGCCAGAAAAAAATTAATATGAAAAGCTGTTTAATTAGCTTACTTGTAGAACCTCTCAAGCAATGTATAAATATTAAGTTCCTTTTGTTGGTAACTCATTGATGTGTACAACATATTGCATTGTCATTTCCTTATTTGATGCCTGTCAAGATCAAATGTCAGAAAATCATGTTCCACAGGTAAAATCTGGCTTGCCACTTTTGTAAATAAAGTTTTATTGGAACACAGCCATGCCTATTCCTTTACCTGTGGTCATTTTACCTATTGTCACTATTTATATGACACTTTCCCACTGCATCTGGAGAAATGTTACTTTCTCACATGGCTGAAACATTTACTGCCTGACCCTTAAAAGAAAAGGTTACAATCATGTGTTCGCAGCCCTAAGGTCTTCATAAGAAGATGCTTCTCTATCAGTGTATTCTGTTCTTTATTCACAAATAATGTTAAATCACATTTTATGTGCTAATAAATGAAGAGAAATGATATTCTTTCTAGTCTTTATTAGGTGTGGATGATGAAGGTTATGTATACTTCTAGGTTTGCTTGCCTACTTGTAGTCAATGATCTGAGAAGGGTAGCAGAAAAATATGCAGGTCCAAAGGAGACACATAATAAGATTATGCGGTAAGAAAAGATTTAAAGCAAATTAAGAGAAAGAGGTGTAATAAAAATAAGATGTGAGCACATGAGGATGTAGGGTTTATTTGGGGGTTGTGCAAATTGTAACTGTATTAAAGCTTTCTAAAATCATTAGAACAGCACTTTATTTTTGTTTCATGTTTTAACGCAAGTCTCCGTCCCATTTCCTCCTCAACCTTCACTCATCTGTATTGCCAAATCCATGACTGTTGCAGTGGAAGTGGCCCTTATGTAACAGGACTCTGTAGTAGACTGTGTAGATTTTAATTACTAGTGGGATACCTCAGGTAAGGATAGAGACAATTCAGCTCTGACTGGGTGAGAAGTAAAAACTAATTATCACATTGCTAAATAGGAACTCCCGCTAACAGTTCAGTCCTCAGACACCACTGTTTGGCCTGGACCCGCATGGCAGGCCCACATCTGGCAGGACTTCCGTCTGCACTCCCTCTCTGGTCAACCTTGTTCTGGCCACATCTTCTCTTCCGGTGCAAGACTGATACCAGCAGCACCTTTCTCCAGTCACTTCCAAGGTGTGAGGATGGTATGGTGCTCACCAACATCAAAAGTCAAAGCTTTGAGACAAGTGAATTGATCTGGGCCAAGACCCTTGTAAGGTGGATGATGTCAGATTACATAGCTTCTCAGGTTGGATTCTTGCAAAGATGCATTAAAAATAGACATTTGATAAAAATAAAAATTAATAATGACAGTGGTTCTTAAATACTAGAATACATTTATTTAGATCTCCTTTAACTCCTCAAAATGCGTTATAATTTTAAGCATACAATTTTTATACTTCTTAACTGTACCTTTAATTGTGTCATTTTACATTCTCTCTTTTACTAGAAATTAAAACTAATTGGATTTTTAAAAATTTAATTTTATGTTGCTAAGGTACAGAAACACTGATTAAAAAAAAATTCTATGTATTTAGAGATATTTAACTTTGCTTATACCATAACCTCACTGAATTCAATGCTTCATGTAGTTTTTTTTTATTTTTAGAATGTTGTGTTTATAAGATCTTTTCTACTGTAATTAGGGATAATTTTGCATTTTGGTTTCCAGTCTGGATGACATTCATTTCTTTGTCTTGCCTAATTACCATGGCTAAAACAACATACCATAAGAGTGGTGAAAAGCATCTCTGCTTTATTCCACTCTTACACTGTAAGCAAAATGCTTATCACCAATGCAGAACATGTGTCCTGTATTCCTAGTTTGATGACTGTTTATATCATGAAATATAGTGGAATTTTGTGAAATATATTTTCTTCATGTAATGAAATTATCATGCAGATTTTGTAACTTTATAAATACATTTTTGGGCTGGCAAGTGCCTTAACCAGTAAGCCATCTCTCCATCGCTCTATTCCAGCATCACCTTTTGACTACGACTTTTCATTTCTTTTGGTAGCATTTTGAGTCTATATCCCTAAGATATATTGAATTGTTTTCACCTCTTGTGATGTCTTTGTCTGGCTTTAGTATTTTGGTAATATTGTTACTTGGATGGTTGTCCCATATAGTTGATTTCCCTGGTTTAAGTTATCCACAGTATACTTTGGTCTAGAAATACTAATTGTAAGCAAGACCTTAGGCATGTCTTATAAATAATCAAATATCGAATTGTCAAATAAATAGTCTCCTGAGATGTAACATTCCTACTTTAGAATATAGCCCATGAGTCTTCACATACATGGGCATTGTGTCTTAGTTCTAGGTTAGTATGACTTCTGACTCATGATACTGCTACCACTTCTCTCTGAGGACTGGTCTCTTCTCTTTCTGGCTCTGGGTCATCCTCCTTCAGCACTGTGTCATTCACCAGCTGAAGGGTAGGCGGGCCAAGGGAGAGGGCTATTCTGAATTCTTCTGATTTTTTTTTTTTTTTTTAAATCTAAAGTACCCCAGTGGACACTAAATCACTACAGGAGAGAGAGAGAAGGAGAGAGGGCTTAGCAATTAAGGTGCTTGCCTGAAAAGCCTAAGGATCCAGGTTTGATTCCCTAGTATAATATCCACGTAAAGTCAGTTGGACAAGGTGGCACATTATTCTGGAGTTTCTTTGCAATGAATAGAGGCTATGGCCCTCTCTCTTGTTTCTTTCTCTATCAAATAAATAAAATATTTTTTAGATATACAGTATGCAACATTTCTCCTCTTTCTTCACCTCCATATTTCCTTATTTTTTCATAATTTAATTGGTGCTAAGGAAGAGCACACACATTTAAATCATATACAAGTCTTAAAACATGTACCAAAAATCAAAAAATCATCTCTTGCTTCTTCAAAAGTTATTTAAATTATGTTCTAGCTTGAGTCTTAGAGGCAATTTTCTTTAAGAGGATCTCATGCACAAGCTTCTTCAAATGCTGACAATCTTTACTTAATGCCCACTGACTCATAATTTTAATATCATATTCACTGAAAATTCAAATTTTACATCTTTCACAACACATTATCAAAGTTATTAGGAAAACTGGACCACCATGACGAGCAATGTTACAGAGGCACATAACAGGACAGTAACAAACGAGTTGCTTTCTTGAGTAAACACTTTTAGAAATGAATCTGGGAGTAATTGAAAATACTATTATTTTCAAGACATATTAAATTCGTGAATGTGACTCCCAATTACCATTTAGTATGTTGTGTATTATAGGATATAAAACTACCCCTGCCTATGGAATGTTAAGATGACCCACACACAGTCCAGGCCTTCTAACACTCAATATCCCACTATTGTCCAGTGGTACCAACAAATATCTACACACGGAAGTCTACACAGCAGTAAGGATAAGTGATACTATGAAATTTGAAGAAAAACGGTCAAACATGGAACAGATCATTCTCAGTAAACTCACCCAACCACAGAAAGATAATTATCGCATGGTCTCATTCATCCATGGCTCCTAACTCGGATCTGCCTGAGATGCTGACATAACCATCTAGAAGATCGGAAAGTAGCGAGGGTGGGGCAGGAGGGGAGGGTAAAAGTGTGTGGGGGGGGGGGAGAAACAAAACTGGACCCAAATGGCAATGATACCATAAAGTTCTTTATCCTAAAAGACAGACTAAATGGTTGAACCTTCATCAGGTCCTTAGAGGGAACACCTGAACCACAGGGCCCTGGAGAGGGGATGATGAAAACTAACCTCAAACTTCTCCTGTTTCTTCCTCTTCCCTCTGTTTTATATTATATAAATATGTTTTTTCTTCCTTCTTTTCCTTGGCTCTGGCCTGTAACTCTCAGTAATAGCATGCAGTTAGCATCCACAATGAGCTCTTGATTACAGATACCTACAGGTTTCCCAAAAGAAGACAAATTTCTTTCAGAGTACTTGATGACCCACCAAAGGTTTGTGGTAAGACCCTACTGCCAAAGACACCATATGCTGTTGGTACCAAACATGCAGTGAACTGGCTAGAATCAGGAAAAGAGTCAGTCCCCAGATAGTTAGCTTGTCTAGTGCCAGAAGGTGCTACCTAAGATACTAGGGGAAATGACCAATATCTGTCCAATCAACTCATGGTCTAAGCTACTCAGCAGTAAACAACTCTGACATGATGCTCACACAAGTACAATGGTGGCACACAGCCATGGTGGGTAATCAACTGCTCTTGATTTGGCTAATGGATCCACACAATGAAACAGAACCCATAGCTGGTTCTGGGAAATAAGTCAGAACCATATCCAAACATAAGCCTGCTCACCATCATTAAGCTCCCACCAATTGTGGGCTACTAAAGCGCCTACACCTACTAAATTCTCTCCAAAATAATAATGGTTATTCATTTATTTGGTGCTGACATCACTCTCCATTGGAGAATTCACTTCTCTTTTCCAGATGGATGCAGATCCTGAGGAGAAAATCAGCCCATCACACCTCACCAGGGCCCCATCTGAAAACAAGGGTAATTGGGGAAATGAGCAAGAGTGTTGCTTTCTTAATAAACCTGGTACCAGCACAAGGGTGAAGGAAATAGGCACAGAGAACACTCAACTCTTACAAAACCAGAGACACAGAGGCTCCCAAGACCTCATCACTGAAGTAGACTGAAAATGAGTCCAACATGGCTCAGGGAAAATCATGGAAGAGGGGGTGGAAAAATTGTTATAGCCACATGTTGGGACATTATATACAGAGACATTGCCTCTTACCAGTAAGTATAGGTTAAACCCCAAATGCATGACACACGTTCCCCAATGAAGCAGGTCCCTGTGGAAGGGGGAGTGCGGAGAGGAGGCTAACAATGGTACCAACATGGCTGTATACACACTGTGTACATAGCTTAAAAAATCATAACAAAGTATCATTAAATTAACAAACAAACAAAGAAATCCACCCATTTTGAAAGGAAAAAGGATCTCAGAGATTTTATGGGTTTTATGGGAGTTCACATAATATTCCCCACCTATTCCAGGCTTGGTAGAGTCCACTTCTTTCATAAGTACAGAATGGTAACCTTTTCTATCTTTGCAGGTCAGGTTCAGCTCAGTCTCCTATATGCTTGTTAAACATACTCTTTTTTTATATTATTAGTTATATGTATTATTAGTTATGTATTATTAGTTATAACCACCTCCTGTCCATCCATACTTTATCATAGAATCACAGGTACAGGACACTTTATGGTCTCCAAAGTCTTCAAATTCCACATGAGGAGGTAAGAGTACACACATGAATAAACACATGTTACACTGTGGGGATTGAGTTGACCACCAAAGGAGAAGTCACCAAAAGAGGAGGCCAGAGAGGTAGTCAGAGAAGATTACAAAGAAGGGGCTTACACCAGGCACAGGAGCATGGCTGAGCACATGGAGTCAGGAAGGGGCCCAACAGGAGAGAGAATGCTTTGGAAGGGTGACAAAGAATGTATCAATTGGGGAAATACAAACCATGTAATTAGGTTGGAGTGAATGTTTACTCTAAGGGTTAGTGAAATAAAATGTGATGAAACATACACACACACAAAATAACTAGCAAATGTTTTTCCCAATTAAAAAAAAAAAATATTTGCCCTCAGAAAAATGGGATGAGTGGCAATGCTACAGGCAGAAATGAGAGAACATTCCAGAAATAGTGTTGCCTGACCATTCCACCACTTGTCCTTCAGTTGCTCGAATTGCTGGGACCCACGGTGGAGGCAATGGGAGAGCTGGATAATAATCTAAATTAATTTTCAGTACCCATTTTAAAGGTGCCTCAATGTTCAACTTACTTCCCTAAGTAAGTAAATATTACTTTAGATCACTATGTGCTCTGTGGTGGGAGACTTTAGTCTGCAGAGACAAGCTGCTAGGTACTGTACAACCTGGTCAGTGGGCTTCATGACACTGAATGGAATAATGTAGATAAAGTAAATGAAACAATTTTATTAGTAAGATGAAAAATGATGAAATTTGAAATTTTAAAGAAAAAAAGAAATCCACGGAAAATTACAAATTTAAAAAAGGACTTTTTAACAAAAGGTATTTATTTTAGAAAGAAATTTAAAAGAGGACTTATGGCATTGGTTCACTAGGTGGGTGGGAGGAGGAACTCAGTGGTGATTGTAGATCTGGGGGAAGAACCGGCTCTGTCCATCCCCAACAGAGAGTGGGCAGGCTAAGCTGCTGCTCAGAGCTGGTGACTTCTGTGCTCCCTGGACCAGTGCTTAGTGTTCCTCCAGCTCAGCTTCTTCTGATGTGAGGCTTTTGGGATGTAAGGACATAAAGAGACTATGCTGCTCATGAGGGCAGATTTAGATGGAGACATGGAATGAAACTTGGGTAAGTAATGGATTCCAAAGAAAACGGGACTTGTCTAAGCCTTGTAAATATAGAGAAAGGTGCTGGGTGTAGGGCAGGTCTATGACAGAGGAGGACAGAGGACAGACTGGTACTGTCTGCATAGCTGCTAGAAGAAGGGCTTCCAGAAGAGAAATTGGTCTGCTGTGTACCCATCTGCAGGAGGCAGACACACTGCAGAAAAAGTGGGTGTGGAAGGTTTCCTTCTCTACTGATGTGGTGAGAGGCACTGCAGGTTCCCCTGCCTGCTAGGCTGCCTGCCACATCTGGCCTGTGCTACCAAAGCTGTCATGGTTGCAGAGTGGTTGATTTCTGTAACAGCTAATGAACCTTGAGTCCAACAGCCTATGTAGCATGAAGGGCCCATGAATCTGAGGACAGAAAAAGATGTGTGACAGATAGAGGCACTTGTGAAAGAGGGTGAAGGTGGAGTTGCAAATAACAATAAAACAATATCCCCATGATGATGGCCTGTTCCTAAGGCTTTGAACGACAGAGAAGTCCTATACATGGCAGGAATACCCATTTCCTTTTATCAAACAAGATATTTGCCCACACCAAGTTCCAGTGACATTTCCTACAAAGCCCAGGTTCTGGATCCTCCCCCAATACTGACCTCTCCTCATGGGGACCCAGTATCTAGCCCAGGCCTCTTCTTCCTTGCACTCTGCTTATCTGGGTTCCTCTCCCTTCAAATCCACCAGAAGATAATCGACAGACTGCTGGATCTGAGAGAGACATATGGTGGAGCAGGTAGACCTTAAACTGGTGCCAAGCTGACTGGCACGGAGACTTAATAAAGGATGTTTGTCCAGTCACATCTCTAGGAGGGTACAGATGGTGCTGGGCCTGATGCTGGGAGCTGAGTCAGAGCTCTGGCCCTTCCTTGCCTATCCTTTACTTTCCCCTACTGCGAGTGCTCCATGCAGAGGTGAACTAGCTGGTATGAACAGGCAAATGCTTGGCAGAGCTGTGAGGTCCATGCGAGCACAGAGCTCCACACTACTCCCGTCCAGGTTCACAAGGAGAGCAGCTCTAAGAAAACTTGCCTAGAAAGTGCTAAGATCAGGATGGATTCTCACGGGGCTGATTGCTGAGCCCCTAAGCTTGCCAGCTACCAACCCAGCTCTTCTTTCTAGCTTCTGTGGGTAATGACCCAGGTCTCAGCACTCTGGTGGATATTAGGTATGTAGGACTTAGTGACTGCTTTGTCCCCAACCCAGGTACAGCTCTCTGCAATTGGATCTCTCTCCTTTACATCTTTACTTATTCAGCTTGTGTCTTTACTTGGTTGTCCTCTTTGAAAGGCATGTGACAGAATCCCCCACCTAAAGAATGTCAAGGGGACATCACAAAAATTCTCATGACCCCTACCTGCCAAGATTTCTGCCTGAGAAGAGGATTATTAAAGCAGAATGGAAATACAGAGGAATTTAAAGTTTGTCAATTCTCTGAAATCCTTGGGATAGAAACTCTATATGTTTTTCTGATGAGTGGTCCCCTAGCATCTCCATACCACAAGCCTTAGTGTGCAGTGTTCCTTGGTAGCCCCATAGGGGTCCCTTCTATGGATATAGATCTGATGGGTCTGTCCAACATGGGTTTGAGAATCTCATCTACAAAGGAAGAACTGCTCTGCCTGAGGCATGGGATAAGTGGGGGCCCAGAACAGGGTTTCTTCATGGGTACGAGGATGTCTTATCCATGTATTTCACAGGGGTGACACCAGACCTGGGAAGATCACTCTTCAAGGTCTTTCCCTAGGCAAGCATTGCCTGAGTTTAGGTCATTGGATTCTGGCAAGTATGTAGGTAAAGAAATGGGCTTACACAGGGGCAAGGCACTCCTAAGAGCCATTCTCATGAAGCTGAGGTCTTTGGACTTGATTGAACACTCACCTTGTGGATAGGGTGTCTGGAACCTGCTGTGCAGCAACAAACATTCAGTAGATATACATGAAGGCAGGCACAGTAATCTCATCCCCACTCTTCAGAGAAGGTAGCAGGTAGTCTATCAGCTATTTCAGCATGCTTGAAGTGATGTGTGATGCCTACAGGGGTAATCCAATGTAAGTGCACACTCTTCCTCACTTTGAGGAAGGAGGGAAGGTTTAGTAACAGAAATGGGGTAAACTTATTGGCCAATTCTCTTCTTGCAGGGCCTCTTCCATTGCCATGCTCATACTCATACACTCAGTATGGGATCAGCAGAAACTCAGTTATGGGTGTGTTCATCTGGCCAGTGTGTTTCTCCAGGGCTAGCCTTTGTCAACATTGAGTCCCCTTTGGTGACTGCAGGAATCATCCTGGGTTGAAGTAGACTCATGATCTTGCTGAAGAGAACCAAGGCTTGGGAAGTTCAAACAGGAAAATGGTGGCCAGCTACTGAGAGTCATTTTCATTCTGAGATTTCCTGGATATTCACACTCACAAACACCCAGAGTAATTTGAGAGAACTTTGGAGGATGAGAAGGCTATCTATGCAGCATGCTCCTTCCCTTGGCTGCCCTTATTCACTTTCTTGTCCCTTTGTGTCACAGTGCATATCTCCTTGAGCATCTGGAAAGACTCATTTTCACACTAAGGAGGAACCAGAAGGATAGATTCAATTAGAGAAATGATAGCAAAATGCCCTCTGACTGCTGGCCGTGCTATGAAAACCATACCGAATGTTTTCTTCACTATTGTCTCCCATACAAGAAGTCGTTATGAGGTTTCTTGGGCAGCCCTGGGGACACCATTGTGGTTAAGTTGCCTGTGTGATTCTTTCTTGGGCTACCTTCTGTCAACTTTACATCCCTTTGAGTCATTCTTCAAGTCTCACTGGGGATTGGGGCACACTCATTTTTATCCTGAGAAAGGACAAGGTGGGAGTTTTGAGGCAAGAAAATAGTTACAAACTGCTAACTGACCCTTTTGTTATTCTGAGCTTTCCTGCATGTTCACATTCACACACACCAGCTGACATACATGAGGGCTCCTGGTAGTATTTGAATGATGATCTATCTAGTAGAATTATGGCCTAGGCTGCCATATGACACTTGTGTGGTGTTATAAGAAGATGGCTGACGGTGGCTGGGGCAAGAAGGGATGCCGTTTCTCCAGACCCAAGCTATGCACCCACTCTAGACTTTCTTGCCACTTGAGCCTCAAGAACTTAATGATATAACGGGAGAACATCCTTCTCTCTTGAGTCTCCCAACTAGTGAATGGCCAAAGCTGCTTCTGAGCAGTTGGCCAGCAGGATTCTGCATTCTGTTTGGTCTGTTGTCAGGGAAGTGAGACCACTTCCTGGGTTCCCTTACACCAGACTCTTCTTGTTCAGAACAAACTGGTCCAGTGCGCCCCCTGATTGATGAGGATTGTTTCCCTCACACTTGCCATGTGCTGAACCAGACTCAATTAGAACAGCATATCCCAGCCTTAGCATTCATACTTCTTCCCCAGAATTTCTGACAAGCATCTGTTACTCTAATGTTTACATACACTCACACACACACACACACACACACACACACACACACACACACAGAAACACAAAGAGTGATAGAGAGAGACAGAGGGAGAGAGAGAGACACAGAGAGAGAGAGAGAGAGAGAGAGAGAGATGAAACTTACTGAAGAAAACCATGGAGGAGGGAGAAGATTTCATTAGTGGACTCTACCACACATTTGCATTATTTTAAATGGTGTGTAAACATATTCATCTTCCCATTTGGAAGATTAGAGTCATAGTAAAAAAGAGGAGTTATTTTGACTTAATTCTTTTTTTCATCAATATGAAAATACACAAAGGTTGATTTGACATCATATGAGTTACCTGTTTATGGGTAGATAAAGAAATAAGTGAATGCTTATATTAAGTGGTTATTTTCAATGGTTTTTATTTTCCAGTGATCTTTTTTTCAATAACTAACCCTGTTGGAATGAATCATCTCTCTGCCATTACAGCTGCTCAGTAATTGCTCTTCTTTTGTTGTTTTCCATCTTTACCTGCAACATAAAGGCCCTGCCAGGTGTTCTAGACAGACAACAATCAGATCCTGGTAGAAGCACGTTGTATGAAAGAAGCCGGGGCTCTCACTGCCTTCACTGTACACGAGAGCTTTGGCTGTAGTTGCCAGATGAGCTCTGCTCTGTCCCAATTCCAGCATAAAATTTTACCAAATGGTCATTTTAATGGAGTATAATAAAAATATAATTGATTTAAGAGCAATGGGCTAAATATAAAGGAAACCATAAATTTCCCATGTTGATTTTGCTGCTAATACCAATCTCTCTCCTTATACTAAAGGGTGGTAAGATCGTCAGCTAAATACAATCAGGGAAACTAATGATAATTATGCTGAATCCTTCTTTTGTTGTCATACAGTGTCTCAGTTACTTTCTACCATCATTTCTTTTTCTCTGTAATGATTGAAAACCCAGACACATAAAAGTTTTACTTGTGTAGAGGCTTTAATTATCTTTTATAGAAAGTTGTCAGTCTCCTCTTCTATAATTGTTCAACATCCATAACTAGGCATACAGAAAGGATAGGTCACTCTTCTAACCTAAGATGGTGAAAGAGGTGATCCTACTTCCACTTTCCTCTTCCTGGCCTAGGTGCATTTTCTCACTGGGGCTTGCTTGGTGGACTTCTGGGACCTGTGCTTAATGGATGCATCTATGGCCAACTAGTGCCTTTGTCTTCCTTTAAGCTGACCTGTCATGGACTCTGGATGGGATGGTATTTCTTATTTGATACAAGTACAGCTCCCACTGAGGTACTTAATTTTCCAGCTTTGGAACCCCCTAATCCATAAGAACTCTGTGTGTGTGTGTGTGTGTGTGTGTGTGTGTGTGTGTGTGTGTGTTTTCTTTACCTCTTACTTTAAAATAAACTTTATCCTCTTAAACCCTATCGTGCCTTTAAATGCTTTGGTCCAAAAATAAAATGAACCCAATATCCCTATATGGTACCATAACTTCCTGAGGTGAGATTGTAGCAGACAGGAGACAAGAGTTTTGTGTTGTCTTATTTGAAATCTAACAAAAGTAATAGCTTTATAATTGAACACTAGGTGACTATCTCCCCTGGGTTGTACCTTGTGGTTAATCCCTGTTTCTATAAGAAACCCCATAGCTGAGTGTCCCTGGCCTAGTTAACATACACTAGGTTCCCAAAAGACCAGTTATCACACGGGCACTTTGAGTAACAGCTGAGGTCACGTAAGATTAGGGTTCACATAGTGAAAGATGGCTGCTGCTGAGGATGTAGGTCTATTTTAGAAAATGAGAATGTATGGAAAATATTGGGAGAGTGAATTATAATGTAATGCCTGATTATAGACCCCCAAGTGACAGCAATATGCTTTCAGGAAAATGCAGCTATAGGAACAGCTTTTCTTGTGGAAGGTTAACAAGCCTGTTTTAGTTAACAGACCACCTACCACCAAAGAGAATATTGAGTACTTTTAAAAGGAATTTTTGACTTTCCAGATTTTTATGAAGTCTGTGTTCAGATTATCACATCTAGCACTCCAGTACACAAAATTGATTTGTTAATAAATTATTTTACATGTTTTACATAAAATTACCAGGATTCAGGGCTTCTTGTGCTTTCTACAGTTTTCCTGTTTCTCTTCTCATTAAAATGGAATACATCAATTAAAAGCTCTGCTGGCTAACGATAGAGAAGCCTTGATCATTCTGATGCTTGAAAGTTTTTCTAGTATTGATCTCCCTGTGGGGATTTCAACAACCTTGTTTCACATGCCACATCTCAATGGCTCTTGTTCACCTTCCTACAATGGCTTTACTTCGTTCCACACAGGGATTTCAACCCTGCTTCAATTGTTCCAGGGGCCATTTACAAAAACAAACAAGCAAACAAACAAAAAACAACAAAGCAAAAGTAATGACCCTTTCTTTCTAGCATTTGTTATACTCCGTAGTATAACATAGGCTACCAAATTTGTTAATCCAGATAGGGAATAAATCTTGACCTTGAACAACACCATACTCCCTTAGAACTCTTCCTTCAAACCACCTTTTCTCCAATGGCTCAATGTCAGGGCATCATTGCTATTGTTTCAATGCAAAGCAGTTGACCCATCTTTAATATGTTAATCTGCTCAAGAATTGCAGTGTCAATAACTTAAGACTAGTGTCTGTGCCAATAAACTTGCCTAATTTTTTCCTGTGATAAACCATACATATTTTATATATCTTTCTCTTCTATATATTCTACCAAGCATGCTAGTACATTACTTTTAAGTTCAACCTTAATCAAACTTTTGGAAATGGTCCCTTAGCCCAGTTCCAACAAGTTTGCTCTTCCCACTTCAAAAGTTCATAAGGTAAGCCTTCACATTCCATAGTTCTCTTTACTTTTAGAATCTTCAAATTCCCACCAGAATTGCCCATTAAGTTCTGTTTATAGTACTACAAGACTAATTCTTAAATATTATTCACACAAACAAGTTCCAGAAGACCAAAAGCCACATGGTCATATTCATCACCCCAACCGCTCCATGTCTTGGCATCAATTTTCTGTGGCAGTTTGGTTCTTGTTGCTAAGATAAACATCTGACCAGAAACAGATTATAGAAGGAGAGGGTATATTTTGGGCTTATAGATTCAGGGGAAATACAACAAGGCAAAAGAAATTTGTTCACTTCCATATATCCATCCAGAGAAGAGAAAGAAAAGCCAACAACAGCAAGTATGAGTAGCTAAAATTCAACTCACCTTAGGGCTAGATTTAAGTTCCCTCTCAGTGACACCTCCAGCAGGTTGCTGGAGACTTAAGTTGCAAGGTTAACCTTAATAAAAAATTCTTGAGACTATGGGGAACATACATTAACATTCAAAACATCACAGCACTGCTTCATTTAAATATCATATTTATTTTGGGGGGTAAGGAATGGAAAGGAGGAGACATATTAAGAGAGAGAATGGGTGTGCCAGGACTTACAGCAACGACAAACAAACTCCAGATGCATGCAACAACTTATGCATCTGGCTTATGTGCATAGTGGGGAATCAAAACTGGGTCCTTAGGCTGCACAGCCAAGGCCTTAACCACTAAGCGATCTCTCCAGTCCACCCAGTATACTGTTTTGAAATATGTTTGTAAAATGTATGACCACTATTATTGGAAGTCATGGAGAATAATGATGAAGAGTAAAATAGGCAAGCTGTTCCCAAGATATCTTCAAGTTCAATAAATGTGTTCAATAATAATATAACAAGGACTACAATTGGACTACAATTGGACTACAATTGGATTTGTGGAAACTTCCAAATTGAGATATTTCAGACTTATGTGGAAAAGGTAGAGAACTTTTCCCCAGCTATCTGAGAGGAACTAAAGTCTACAGAAATATAACCCTTCAGTTCAAATATGAAAGCAGGAAATTCTGTTGCATGTTTATCCTGTGTAGGGCATGGCTACAGAGAACTTATGTGGGATAATTACTACCTTTATACTATACAACATATCCCATGTGCATACAGACCTTTATCCTACTTAACATATTGCATATAAATATACACATTGCAAAAATACCAATAAATTTGTATATGGAGGACTGCATAATATTTACTTTTTTAAAGAAATTACTCTTTACCCTAAAACATACCTTTTCACTTCCCATGTCTACAAACTGGAAGTTATTGCCCATCAAATAACTCATTGCCTCACCATCATCAGGGTTTGAGATTCTTGTCAGCTTCAATGTTTATTGAAGTACTGATAAATCATTTATTTAACATAACAACTTTTCATTTTTTTGCTAAGTAATTCAGTGTAGTATTTCAGTCCACCAGAACAAAGGAATTCAATGTTAAGTTCCAAGTGTCATATTAAAGAACACATTTTATTTCAATTAGTTATGGTATTATCTAGTTTGCCATTTTTGCAACCTTTTTTAAAAACAGAACATGCTTAGTTTTGCTTCACTAATATAATGTGTAAAATATTTGAAACAAATGTATACTCAGGCATAATCCCTGCCTCACCACAATCCCAAGTGAGTACTATTATAGAGACAAAACTAAGGTAAAATTTGCTTGAATTCTTCCTTGGTGAATTTTTTTTTTTTTTTTTAACAGGGAGTTGTGTAGTACGATGACAGATTAGAAGTTGCCTCTATGGGAGGCAATGGATAAAAACCATCAAGGCAACAGACCCTTCAGAAGTGAGGAAATGAGAAGAACAGCAGACATTCTGAAGCCTCTGAAAAGGCACAGAGAAGTAAAGGGGTCGAAACAGCCAAAATGAGCAGAGCACAACTTACAGCCATGGATGCTCATGGGAGGAAGGAAGGTGATAAGTTCATCCTAAAGTTAAGCCAGGTCGTCCTGGTGAAGAGGATCTCAGGAATAACCCACTGTTCTCAGAGGATTCTATCGAGTAGTGATTTTTATGAGATAGAGTGATAGTCTTCTGTGACTGGTCAACAGTGAAGCAGAATGCCATCAGCTCCCATGTCCCAGTGACCTGAGGCTGGGGTTCATCTTGGAATGTAGCCTGTTTGTATGACTCTGGGCTTGAAGAAGAAGGGAAAGGCAAAGCTAGGTCTGAGGACAACCTGTCAAAACCCCTGAGTGGGAGATCATGACAGGGGCCAGACATGAAGACTGAGACTGTACACAACAGGACTTTCAGGTGGTGTTATTAGGACTTTCATGTTGTGTGTTTAGGATATGATGTCATCACCAGATAATCACCAAAGTCACAATACCCTGAGCTCATATCAGCTGGTGGCCAAACCTTGAGAGCCATATCTGTAACCCATGGCTCCATGCCAGCTTGGCTAAAAACTGGGAAGTTCACGTCCAGCTGATCCTTGGGCTTCCAGAGGTGCCTTATTCCTGGCATACATTCAAGGGTGAGGTTTGGAAGGTCAGACTGGTCCTGAAGTACAGACCATTACTCGACATGCTTCCCCTACTCTGTAACACACACAGAAGACAGTGTTTGGTTTGTTCCTTCATCACTTCAGGATAAACCCATGGCAGAAGTTCTGGAGACTACAAGAATGTTCACCCATTACTGGCTACACAGCTGAGTGTGGCTAGCAGATTCTCTTGATACTCAAAGAAGAGATGATGTTAAATGGAATCCAGCCTTGTGATTTCTGAGAGGTCCAGACTCAGCATCAGGGAAAAAGTCAAGAATGATAAGAGACTGTAATTCCACTCACACTCCCCTCTAGCTGGTGACTCTAGTATTATAAGATGGAGACAGGGTTGACTCTAATACTTTGTTATGAACTTTTCTCTTCTCTGAGTTTTCACCGTTTGCTTTGTAGTACAATTTAGTGTTATGTTTACTTGGTTTTATTTATTTTTGTGGGGATTAAAAAAATTTAGTTACGTACACAATGTGTATATAATCTTGTTGGTAACATCATTAGCCTTCTTCCTGTCCTTCCTCCTCTACAAGGACCCTCCTCTTTGCAGACTATGGGTCATGCATTGTGGGGTTAGCCATCAGTTATGGGTAAGAGGCAATGTTTCTTTGCATAATGACTCAACTTGTGGCTCTAACAATCTTTCCACCCCATCTTCAGCAAATTTCCCTGAGCAATGTTGGGTTCATTTTTGGTCTACTTCAGTGATGAAGTCTTGGGGCCCTCTGTGTCTCTGGATATCTGGTTTGGTAGGAGTTGAGTGTTCTCTGTGTCTATCTCCTTCACTCTTGTACTGGTACCAGATACACCAAGAAAGCATCACTCTCGTTCATTTCCCTAATTACTCTTGGTTTCAGTTGGAGCCCTGTTGAGGTGTGATGGGCTGATTCTCCCCTCAGGATCCACATCAATCTGAGAAATAGAAGCAAATTCTCCACTGGAGAGTGAAGTCAGCGCAAGATAGATGGAATAATCATTATTATTTAGAGAGAATTTAATAGGTGTAGGCCCTCTTGTAGCCCAAGATTGGTGGGAACTTGATAGAGGAGAGTTTTCTTGGTTTTTGGATATGATTCTGATTGTTTCTCAGCTACAGCTATGGGTTCCATCCCACTGAAGAAAACCATTGCATGTTCTCACTCATCTATGGCTCCTAACCTGAAACAGCATATTAAGGCCCCAACAATAAGGAGTGTGGGGCGGGAGAGAAGGGTGGGGGTGGGAGTGAGGGACATAAAACTGGACCCAAATAGCAATAGTACCATAAAATTCTGCATCCTAAAAGACTGACTAAATGGTTGAACCTTCATCAGGTCCTTAGAGGGGACACCTGAATCACAGAGCCATGAAGAGGGTAAGATGATTAACCTTAGTCTTCTCCTATTTCTCTCTGTCTCTCTCTCTGTCAATATCTCTCTCTCACTCTTCTCTCTCTTCCATCTATCTCCATTATATTACCTGCCTTTTACCTCTCTCTTTTCCTTGGTGCTGGCCTGTAACTCTAATTACCAGCATCTGGTTAATATCTAAAATGAGCTGTTAATCAGAGAAACCTACAAGGCTTCCTAAAAGTAGCCAGATTTCTGTCAGAGTACTTGATGACCCACCAAAGGTTAGTGGTAATATCCTACTGTTGAAGATACCATGTGCCATTGGTAAGGAACATGGAGTGACCTGGCCGGAAACTGGAAGAGAGTCAGTCCTCAAGTCCTTAGCTTGTCTAGTGCCTGAAGGTGCTACATGAGTGACTGTGGGAAACTGACCAACATATGTCCAAGCAACTTGTGGTCTAAGCTACCCAGTAGCAAACAACCTGATGTGATACTCTTACTAGTGAAATAGTGGCACACAGCCATGGTGGGTAACCAACTGTTCTTGATTTGGATAATTGATCTGCTCAGTGCAATTGAACTTAGTTTTATTTTTGTACAAGTTATAGATTATGTTTTATTTCTATTCTCATGTTTATCTAATTGTGTAAACTCTTCTTTATTGTGAATCAGAATTTGATGTCTTCATTTATTTGTCTTTTTCATAACACTCTTCTCCACTCTTTTTTCACATTCATTTTTTCAACCCAGCTTCTCCTTTCTTTTCCCACATCACTGCCCCCTTCTTCAATTTCTTTCACTTACTGTATTTTTATTCTGAACAATTTGTAATTTCATAACACTCACTACTTTTTTTCCCCATTTTTCTGTTCTATAGCCATTGGTGATATAGTACCTCATTTTAATTGAGGTATCTTTCCATGCCTGATTCATAATGCTGAATATTGATCACTCCAGAGGAAAGTACTCAAAGAGAAGTTCCTCAAGTACATATATTGTAAAAGATGTTCATACCCAAACCAGTGCTGAATCACAAAAATTTTATGAAGAAGCTCAGCAACACAATGCCTTTCCAAGATCCAAACTCGTCAATGTGGCAGAGACTAGAGAAACAAAACCAACACAGAGAAAAACCAACTCTTACCAAATCAGAGAGCCAGAGCCTCAGAGGCCCCCAACACCTCATCACTGAAGCAGACCAAAAGTAAACCCAAGATGGCTCAGGGGAATTTTGTGGAAGAGGGGGCAGAAAGAATGTCAGAGCCACATGTTGGGTCATGATATGCAGAGACATTTATCATATCAATAACTGTGGGCTAACCCCACAATACACTACCCATATACCTCAACAAGGAGGGGCTAATGGGGAGGGGATAGGCCACGGATGAGCCTAATAATGGTACCAAACTGCCTGTATTTGCTGAATACAAAACTAATAAAAATAAATAAATAAAAGGGAGCCCTTGAATCTATAGCCACATAATTTTCAACAAAGCAGCCAAAACATCTAATGAGGGAAATATAACAATTGAAAACACATTACTAGCAAATCTTCAGGATACTCACATATAGATAAATGTCACAAGATTCTTATCTCTTACCTTGCACAAAAATAAAGACAAAAGACCTTATTTTAACACCTTCAACTTTGAAATTTTTAAAGGAAAGCATGTTAACTTATTAGCATTGGAACTGTTAGTCAATAGCTCAGAAAAAAGCAAGAATTGTCAAAGGAAAATTAAAAAGCTGGGATGGAGGGATTGCTCAGTGGTTAAGGCATCTACCTGCAAAGCCAAACAACCCAGGTTTGATTCCCCAGGACTTATCTTAGCCAGATTCACAAGGTAGTATATGCATCTAGGGTTTATTTACAGTGGGCAGAGCCCCTGGTATGCCAATTCTCTCTCTCTCCCCCTGTCAAATAAATAAATAAATAAAAATAAAAAGCTTCTGCACAGCAAATGAAGCAGCCCTGTAAAGTGGTATTCTGTAGAAAGAGAAGGAATTACCAATAATTCACCTGACAGTGGAATAATATCTAGAAAATATTTTAAAAAATCAAAAAGTACAATATAAAATATTAGAGTCTAGTAAACCACTATGCAATTGAATTGAACAATTGTCAAAAGAAAAATGTGATAGCTGATAAATCTATGGAAGAAAAGCTCAAATTTCTTACTCACCTGGGAAATGCAAAACAAAATTACAATTAGATTCTATTTTACTCCAAGTAGAATGGCTATCATCAAATAAATAAATAAATAAATAGCATTAGATCTGTGTATTATGTAGGCCAAAAACGAGCTGCTCTATACTAATTACAAGAATGTAAATTAGTGCAGCCACTCTAGAATTCAGTTTGGATATTCTTCAAAAAATTCAAACTTGATCTGCCTTGTGACCCAGTTATACTAATCCTGGCTATCCACATGAATTAAACTCATCATGCCACAGTAAATGTGCACATCCTTAATCATCACAGCACTACTAACAACATACAACATACAGGCTCCACATAGATGTCCACCAGAAATACAGGTGAAGATGTGTTGTCTGAATACTACAGAGACTCATTGAGACACAAAGAAGAGCAAGTTCAGGTAAGTGTGGTTGAAGAAGATGTGAAGACTGAACACTGTAGAGACTCATTGAGCCACAGAAAGAATATCATGTAAAATATGAACTTGATATAGGTGTACATCAGAAGCACAGCTGAACAAAATGTGATGTCTGAACACAAAAGAGACTCATTGAGCCACAAAGCACAGAAAGTTCCTGTCATTTTCAGCATTATTGGCAAGCGGGAAAGGACAGAGTAACGGATTCAGGGAAGGCATAGAATGTCTCGGTCTCTTGTGATATAAGAGTAATTAGCAACATTCCAAGCAGCAACAAGACAAAGTCTGTGTTTATTCCTGGTCAGGGTTGCTTGCATGTGCTTGGGTGAAAGATGTCAGCCAGCCAGCCCCTGGGTGGAATGCTCTGTCACATGTCCACCAGCCACCTACATGTGGTTTTATGTGCCTTTGGGTAAAGAACATACGGTATACACACAAAATGGTGTTGTATTCAGCCATAAAGAGGAGAAAGAATATGGCATTTTTTTTTTCAAGGAGATAGGTGGAAGTGGAGCTCATCAAAGGAAGTAAAATATGCCAGGAGAGGCAGACACACAGACCTTGTTGCATGTACTATGTAGACTTCACTCTGGTATTAGTAACTTTACTCATGGATGTGACAAAATATCAGGCAGGAAAAAAAAAATCTGCGGAAGGAGAGGGTTCAATTTATACTACTGTTACATGAGGATACTTTCCATGCTGGCAGGGAAAGCTATAGGTTTCTAACTTGTCACATTGGAAGGCAGGAAGCAAAGAAGGAACAGAAAGTGTTTCCAGGAGTCATCCCCAGTGACATCCTCTCTCAGGGATCTAACTCCTAGCAGCTTTCCTAACAGGGCAATCAGATGGGGACTGACTTTTCAAACACATAAGCTCACAGGTGGCATTTTAGATTCCATCCACAAAAACTATAGATGGCATATAGGGCAAGAAACTATAAGGAAGAATATTATCCAAAATGCAGGGTCTTGCAGACATATAAAGAAAATGCTTCATTTGAACAAATTATGTTATGTGGGAAAATTCAGTTTTGTCTTCAAAGTAAAACTTGGGAAGAGAAATACAAAATTTGAGGGATAAAGTTTGTCAGCAAAATGTTTGTGGAGGGTGGAAGTGAAGTGTACACTTTTTTAAATGTTTGGTTAAGTTGGCTATAATTAAAGAGTATTAAAATAACTTAAGGTCATCAGTCAAAATACTGATATAAAACTAGAAATTGATGCTCTATTTCAAATAATAAGAATTCTTAAGCTAGTATCTCTTCTTGATAAAATCTACAAACTATTGACTTAGAATTTTATGGCTTGTTTTCTGTAATTCTGTCAAGCTTTGAACTATTTCCAAAATTAACTATATACAAATTCTATTTATTATATTCTTTCATGACTTTATTGGTGCTAAGGACCAGTACATAAACATTTTAATCATCCAAAACTTAACAAAAAAAATACTTAAAATCTAAAAACACATGTAGTTTCTTTAAAAGTCATTTCAGTGACATTCCAGCTTTGATTTTGTAGGCAATTTTGTTTGAGAAGACCTCATATACAGACATCTTCAAATGCTGACAACGTTATCCAACTCCTAATGATTCAAAATTTAAATATCATATGTACTGCAAAATCAAATTTTCTATCTTTCAGAGTACATTCTCAAAGTCGGTAGTAAAACTGGAATAGCATGAACAGAGACATTGCAGAGGTGCATAGTGCTGACAGGACGGTGACCAAGAAGTGTTTTTTCTTTAGAAAATGGTTCTGTTGAAAACATGGACTAGGAGTAGTTGAGATATTTAAGATGTACTAAATTCATGAATGTGACTTCAAATTGCCACGTAGTACATTTTATATTATAGGATATTAAAGTAATCTCCCACCTATGGAATGTTAAGTTGACCCTTAGAAGAATTCAAATATCCCAAAATTCAATATCCCAATATTTTCAGTTGTACCAAAAAAAATAAATAACCAGCAAATGATTTTTGTCCCTTAAAAGGTCATTTACACTTAAAAAATGGGATGAGATTAGATAACCTCCTTTTAAAACACATTTCTAGAGCATCTAAAAATAGGCATTTACGGAACAGTTGATAAAAGAATTCTGCTGGATGGTCAGAGAAGGGAGACAAGGACACTGTCACACAGGGTAGGATTTATCAGTCCTGGCTTCTCTCTCTTAGCTTCCTCAGAGGGTGACTCTCCTTGTTCTTAGCTTCTTCATTTTCTGCAGGTGGGTCTGTAGTATCTGGCTTTGTCATTTCATCCTGTTTTCTGTTTGTTCCTTCCTTCCCTTTTGCTTTCTCTATTTTATCCAAAGATTTGTCCTTCTCAGCCAGCTGCTTTCTTCCTTCCTTCCTTCCTTCCTTCCTTCCTTCCTTCCTTCCTTCCTTCCTTCCTTCCTTCCTTCCTTCTCTCCCTCCCTCTCTCTCTCTCTCTCTCTCTCTCTCTCTCTCTCTCTCTTTCCTTATTTATTTATTGTTTCCCTTCCGTTTATTCAGGGACAGGTTTTGGAGGACAGCCTGTTGATCTGTGTCTGAGCTCTTCCTACTGAGCCCTGTAGGTCTCCCTGACCTTTCTCTTTGTGTGGAGCAGAGAGGCCTGCAGATGTCAGCCACAGCTGGAAGAGCCTTCCCTGAGCTGCACTGCCTAGTCAACACCTCAGTTGCTCCTCTGGAGGCCCGAGTGCTTCTCCATGTATTTTATTGTTTTACTTGGAAATGAGCAACAAAGTAAACATTATTTTATCTCCACTCTCTATTATCTGTAATATATTTGAGATTGAACACATTGATATGGGTCAAATTTTCAGAAACATCTTAATTATAGTTTTTTTTAAAACTTCAAAGCCAGTGGTTACTCCATTTTTTTTTCTTATATTTAGGAAATCAGAGGAAACAACAATAACAAATTTGGAAGATCTTTAGTTCTACAGTCACATTATTAAGACCATCTATATGTTGGAATCCTTATGTTTATGTATGTAATAAAGTTATTAGGTCTAAAATTATTCTATGTATTCAACAATATCAAAGTGAATTCCCCTGGGATCCATTTGAATAAATGGACCAGATGAGTTGCTCTCTTTTAGATAATGGGAATTAAAAGTACAGGTTCGTTTCCCTGTTCATTAAGTGCATATATTACACTTAAAGATAAAATGACTAGGAGTATTTTTAAAAGTCCCATTAAAGTGAAAAAAAAAAAAAAACAGGTCATTTGAACAATTAAAACTTCATTAAGATCTTGGCAAAGAGCTTTCTTCTAAATAAGTAAAGAAAAATTAAATAGAAATGAACAGTATAAACCAATATATCTTAGTGGCATTTATAGAATTTTCTAATTTATAAAACCATTTCCACTTAAATTTAAGGACAGTGAAGGATGAGAATAACTTATGAATGAGATGAAATAACAATTACATATTTCCAAGTAATTTTCACAAATAATTGCACCATTTCCCACCAGGAATTAAAAGTAGGCCAGAATCAGAAAAAAAAAAAAAAATAGTCAACAGGTAGTTTTAGGGGCATTTCTTCAAGATTGTAAATGTTTAAGAAACATAAAAGCTTTAAACACTATGAGGAAGCCACCACTGGACATGAAAGATGTAGCTGCCATTGTAGGTACAGAAGTGTCTAATTTCTTCAGGAAGATTTTATCTAATCTTTCTTTGTGCTGACCTGAGGAAATCTATGCAATGTGAGGACCCACCTCAGGTCATGTTGTATTCCAGAGATCACCACTGAGCTGCAGAGTAAGAGATTGATGGTTGACATGAACATACCAAGGGGCAGGACTTTGAGAGGTTCTATGGAGCAATGGGTAGGGGAGCAGACTAGGTCACTTGCCTATCTGGGTTTGCATCATAACTCTCTTCTTTCCTTCCTGTGTGGCTATAGGGAACTCTCTCAAATTTTCTGCCACCAGTTTCCTGTCTTTTGAATAGTATTCTGTAGCTCACAGGATTAACACAATGTATGGTACATATACTTAGTCTTGATATTAGCAATCTTCATGAGAATGTCCTTGGGTAATGTTCACAAGCATGAAGAGGGAGAGAATCTTTGGTTCAATATGACCATCCCTGATACTCAAGACATCTCTTTCATTTTCATCTAATCCATCTCCAGAGAATGGTAGTGCTCAATCATGAGGCATTCATATATGTCTTTAGAATTTTTAATAGGTCACTCAGTTATGTCATGTTGTCCAAACTTGCAGTAGCTGACAGAACCATGGAGAAATATCTGATCTATTATTTATTATCTTGTCAGTACCCTGGTGAACTTTCCAGAAACAACAATCATACTGCCAGCCATATATATACATTTAGATGAAAAATGTAGGAGTATTCCTGAATTCACTCGATATGACAAAAGGAGCAATATTGCTATGTAACCGCCATATGATTATGGTGACAGAGAAATTGTTAAACATTTACATTTGCTCAGTATTCTGTGCCCCAATAACAATTATACTTGAAGAAATCTAAAAGATACAAGACTTATGTCTAAATTAGAAAAATTACAAAATGCTTATTGAACTCTGTAAAAATTAACTAACTTATTTTTTGTTTGGTGACTGTATCACTGTGAATTAGCTATTAGTGAAAATAGTGGTCAATGAAATAAATGAGTTCATGTGTTTTTTCTTCTGATTAAGCATAAAATATACCAATACTCATGACATTACATGAAATTAAACCCAGGCAGTATGTTCATTTGGTGACACAGTAAAAGAAATTAATATAGATAGAGTCGTGAAATTCAATTTACAATATTCTCTTGGAAATTTTCTTTACAGATTTGTCCACTTTAGATTTTCCCAATTACTAAGAAACTGTTTCTATAAAGGAAGTGTTAACTAATTGAGAACAACTCCATGCAAGGCAGTATCAAAGCCCCTTCAGTGAGCTCCCCAGAGCAGAATGTATATACAGGGATTTGTGTGCCCCTAAAATGTAATGCTCATGCCACCAGCAAAGAGCCACATCCTCCTTTTTGTACACAATCACTAGTTTGTTAAGACTGGAAACAGATGGGCAAGTCCCAGAGAGTGGGTCATGTCATACATCTGGGATGTTAACAAGTCAGAGTGTAAAACTTTGTGCTTGTAGCAGCAAAAACTCTAAGTAAATCTTATGTACTTTTCTCTGTACTGAGATACATTAAAAACACCCCTGCTAATCTGTGAATACTAAAGAGGAAGTCTGAATATGATATAATTATGTGTCCCGAAAGAGATGTCATGAGCAGTCATACCAGAATTTTCATGTATAGCATATGTAACAGGCAATACAGAAGCATGTTTAGAAAGCACTGGGAGAAGTGAATGGGACTGCAGCAGGGAGAAATGTTCCTGGTATTTCTTTTTCCCTCAATGGTGATAATGAGAAATTAAAGAAGAAATCATTGTAAAATGCCATCCCTACCAAACCATTTTATATAAGAAATAATGAGAACAGAGCTAATTTAGTTAGCTAATTATCACATGCATTTCACATTAGCCCAAAAGCAACCAGAAACCATTAGCAGCACACCCTGCCGTCCTCATCAAGCAAGGGATTAATGGGGACAAACCTGGAACTGGATTTGCAGAAATGAATCCACCATCT
Source organism: Jaculus jaculus (assembly GCF_020740685.1). Classification (NCBI taxonomy): domain Eukaryota; kingdom Metazoa; phylum Chordata; class Mammalia; order Rodentia; family Dipodidae; genus Jaculus; species Jaculus jaculus. The sequence continues at coordinate 145,984,100 of NC_059104.1, forward strand.
TCAAAAGGTAATAATCAGCATGGGCCTCCCCTTCATGATCTGCACTACATGGGGAGGTTTCCCCTGGAGTCTTGGAGAGCAGGAAAAATCTTTATCTTCACTTCTTTTTGGCTGCCCTCCTATTGGAGTGCTGTAGGTATATGGCGAATCACTTAATTCATCTTGTTAGTGACAGAACAAAAACTCCTGGTGTTTTGGCCCCACTTCTGCCACAAGCTGCGCAACCTACACACAGCTGCATATGTTCCTATCAAGTGATGAAGCTGAGAGACGTTTTTCCCTCACTATGCATAGTATAGGCAGTTAGTATCTTTGCCCACTTATCAAACCTTGAGCTTCATTCATTTTCTTATTATTATGTGGTTTAGATTTTGCACTGTATGATATTATTAAAAAAGAGGAATTAAGCAATGTCTGTATTTAATGGACACATAAAATTGTTCATTCAAAAAGAATATGTAGAGACATTTATTGTACCAACAACTGTAGGCTAACCCCACAATGCACGACCCATATACCTCAACAAGGAGGGGCCAATGGGGAGGGGGTAGGCCATGGATGAGCCTAATAATGGTACCAAACTGCCTGTATTTGCTGAATACAAAACTAATTAAAAAAAAGATATCAAAAATAAAAGTTAAGTATGATACTATGCCATGGTGGTTGTAACAAAGTCTCAGAGCAGGTAACAGATGAAACAAGAGACCAGAAGAGCTTAATTTTTGCTTTGAAGTGAATAAGAAAAAATAAGCAGATAACCTTACAATCAACAAATAGAATAGATAAAACATAAAACATCTTAAAGTTACAAGTATTTTTCACACTTGAGCATAGTATGCTATGGAGATACTACATATGAAACTAAACAACCAACCTGAACTCCTCAGTTTGGCCCATGGACAGCACTCTCTAGCTGCTGGGTGCTCTTGAGAATTGCAGCTTTTCAAGCTTTATCTTAGACCTGCTGAACCTGAATCTGCATTTAAACCAGATCCCATGAGCTTCACAGGTATGCCAGAGTCTTGAGAAATAGCAACCTAGGGTCATAACTGACAGGTTAGACAGAAAATAATGAAAGTAAAAGATAAACCTTCCAGCCTTTGACAGATACAAACCTGCAAGGAAGCAAGAGGCTCTGTAATTGAATTTGAAGTTCCTCAGAATAATCTTACTTCTATGAACTCAAAACAGAGACTTTCCTTACAGTTCATATGAGCAGGGTTGTCAGGGGTTTAGATGAACTTGACTGCACATTTTCCTCATTGGTTAAGGTATCTAGTAGGAGGCTATTTTGATATCATCTCTTCATTCTCAGTATTTGTAAAATTCTGACCCTTCTCTTTTCAAATAGACTCTGAAGAGTCTGCTGCCTTGGACTGGAATTGTCACAGCAAAACCTATAAAGAGAAGAAGTTAATTCTAGGATTTTGAGTTTCAGGATGGAATTTGAAGGGGTATGCCTTGGGATTTAGAAACTGGACCCTTTTATCTTCAAAATTCTGCACTATGCACACGTGGAATCATAGACCTCAGCTGTCCATGAAGAATTGAGATTCCCCTAAATGTGCTCACAGATGATGTTAAAACAACAACAAAAATGAAATAAAATCTGAAGGCCCTTCTGCTATTTTTAAAATGTCTTGAGACTAGAAGACATCTGACCACATGGGTGTGGAGTTTCCCTACCCAGTCTACCAATTCAAATGCTAATCACTTCCTGAAACAAACTCAGAAAAATACCCAGATATAATGTACTCTTCATTTAAAACATCTTTTATCATATAAGGTAGTGTTTAACATTTATCTGGATCATTTATCTGGATCTGATGATAGAAGATATACAACATACATGACCAATAGCCACATGCACTGTGATTGAACTAAGGATGGACTTGGCTAGAGGTACTAGTTATTTCATATTGAGATAGGCCAAAAGATGGGATCAGGCTATATGTTACTCAGTGTCTTTTGAGAAATCATTTTTGCACACTCAAAGTAGTACTTCTCCTTGCACATAGAGAAGAATGGAATATTAGCGTCTGGATGAGTCATAAGCAAACACTCTCATGATGGTGCACTCCCTCTGTTTCAACAGGGAGCTGAACTGACTTGTACTTGGCTACTCATTTGCTTTCTCTGATTTGTCTTCTGACCTTGAACCAATGACTCCAATTTTCTATTCAACTTGACTTTTGTATCTACAAAATGTTGTTTTTTGATGCAAATATTAAATTGGCTGGGGTCAAATACATTTTCAATAAATGTAAGATAGTTCTACCTTTACTATAATTGCATTTAAAGCTTATACTTTGTCAAAAAAGAAATCTCTCTCTCTCTCTTCACCTTTCTTAACATAATGGTCAAAGCAATTAATGTCCAAGTGTCAAACAATAAAACCTAGTAAGTATTAATTAGTTAATTCCATGGTTATGTCTTAGTACCAGCTTAGTTCTTGAAATTTGATCTGTATAACAATGAAATGGCTTATGTATATTTTGGTGGTTATCCACAGACAATAAAAACATAATAAATAGATTAAATAAATTATGGAATGTATTAGGAAATGACAATTTCTATAGTAGAAAACATAAGTATAGGTGGTAAGAGGGGTAGGACTGTAATTTAAAATAGGATTATCAAAACAGGTCTTAGTGAAAGAATGGGAAAGGGCTGCCATTCAGATATTTCAATAAGATCACCACAGGCAGTGTAGTGAGAACTGAACAAGTTCTCAAAGCATGCATACCTGAGATGATTCAGAAAAGAGCAAGAAAGCTGGAGCTCTAGAATTCATCTACGGGGATCAAAATAAAAAAAGAGAAAGGAGAAAGAAATAAGAGAGAGAAAGGGAGGAAAAGAGATAAAGACCATGCTTTTATGATGGCCCTATTCCCACATCCTCAGCAACACTCTTGAGACACAGCCCTCAAGACCTACTGACCTTTTATAGGTGCCACCTCTGTATTACATATTAAATACCCAACATATGAATTTAACAAAACACAATAATAAGCAATATGATACCTAACTGTTTCTTATCTTAACCATCTTCTTGGACATTCAGGTTGCTATACAATACACCATTCATTTGAATAATGCTATAGTGAACATTCCTCTAATATGCCATTTTCCATCTTTCAAAGCAATTTTCTCAGGAAATTTTGGGAGGAAAATGATCAAGTAAAAAAAGTTCTAATCAGTTTTATAATTTTGAGAGCACAATGGATTTCAAAATTCCTGGAATTATAGAAACTTTCCTTAGCCATGCATGAGTATACTCATTTCATTTCAACATCATCAGAAAATAGTGCTTTACTTTTTTTTTTCTTTTTTTTTTTTTTTTTTTTTTTAGTAACAGTGGAATGTGACTTCACACACACACACACACACACACACACACACACACACTGTGTGTTAGTTTTGTACTCAGGAAATACAACCAATTTGGTACCATTGTTAGGCTTACCCATGTCCTACCCCCGCCCCCTGTCCCCTCCTTGTTGAGGTATATGGGTCATGCATTGTGGAGTTAGCCCACAGTTATGGGTAGGAGAAATGTCTCTACATATCATGACACAGCATGTGACTCTGACATTCTTTCTGCCCCCTCTTCCACAAAATTTCCCTGAGCCATGTTGGGTTCATTTTTGGTCTGCTTCAGTGATCAGCTGTTGGGGGCCTCTGTGTCTCTGGATCTCTGATTTGGTAGGAGTTGATTTTTCTCTGTGTTGGTCTCCTTCACCCTTGTGCTGGTACCCAGTTCACCAAAAAAACAGTACCGTTGCTTGTTTTGCCAATTTTTCTTAGTTTCAGCTGGGGCCCTTTTGAGGTTTGATGGGGTGACTCTCTCTTTAGGATCTGCATCTATCTGAAAAAGAGAGGCACATTCTCAAATGGAGAGTAAGTTAGCACCAGACAAATGAGATAACCCTTACTTTTTATAGAGAATTTAATAGGTGTAGGCCCTCTTGTAGCCCACAATTGGTGGTAGCTTGATAATAGAAAGTGGGCTTATGTTTGGATATGGTTCTGACTTGTTTCCCAGCTCCAGCTATGGGTCCTATCCCACTGAGGGGATCAGTTAGCCAAATCAAGAGTAGCTGCTTTCCCACCATAGCCTTGCGCCACTATTGCACTGTGTGAGCATCATGACAGGTTATTTGCTGTCACGTAGGTTAGACCATGAGTTGCTTGGACAGATATTGGTCATTTTCCCCCAGTTTCCCTTGTAGCACCTTCTGGCACTAGACCCTCTGACTGTCTTGGGACTGACTCTCTTCCAGCTTCCAGCCATGCCATTCCATTTTACGTGTCAAATGCATAAGGTGTTTTCAGCAGTAGGGCCTTACCACTAACCTTTGGTGTGTCATCAAGCACTCTGACAGAAATCTGTCTTTCTTTTAGGAAACCTTGTAGGTCTCTCTGATCACAAGCTCATTGTGGATGATAGCCATATGCTGGTATTGGGAGTTATAGGTCAGTGCCCATTAATAAAAGAAAGAAAAAGATAACTAATATAAAAGAGTTTGAGAGAAGAAAGAGAGAGAGAGAGAGAGAGAGAGAGAGAGAGAGAGAGAGAGAGAGAGAGAGAAGCTATAGAAGATTAAGGTCAGTCTTCATCATACCCTCTTCAGTGTCTTGTGACTGAGGTGTTCCCTGTAAGGGCCTGGTAAAGGTTCAGCCATTTGGTCTGCCTTTTAGGATGTAGAATTTTATGGTAGCATTGCCATTTGGGTCTAGATTTTTGTCTCCCACCCCCTTCCTTGCCCTCCCCTCCCTCCCCACCCATTCTGTTGTCTACTCTATGAGATGCTTGCTGGGTATGTAAGGCATTTTGGGTAGATTCAGGTTAGGTGCTGTAGATGTAGACTATGTGGTGATTTTCCTTCTGTGATTGGATAAGTTCACTGATTATAAATCCTTCATTGAAATGTTCTATCAGTGAATTTATGTTCATATTAACAGATAATTTAAGTTATACAGGAAGAAATGAATACTCAACACTCAGTCTTCCAGGCAATTTTATAAAGGATTCTAAAGTTGCTATTTTTTTAATAACATATGTGATTATTTCAAAGACATGTCACTAGAGACTGTCTTTGTAAGGAGTGTGTCTGGCATCATGGGTCTATCTGGTAATATAAGTGAGCACCCAGACCTGCCTTCAGTGCAGAACATATACTACACTAGGTTTGGAAAGAACTGCTTTGTGGCCCATTTTCACCCAGTTCTAGGATTCAAATAGTTAGACACAGTTTTGATATTTTTATTTTCCACACTTAGCACTCAGAAGCATCTGCAAGGTTGGTAAGGTTTACAGATCTCTGAAGCACATCCCACAACTATTGAGTAGCCATAGGGAGTCCATATGTTACAAAGCAGCCACACGGGACTCAGAGAAACTTGGAACTCTCACTGCTATGGCCTTTCCAGTGCTTTTCACAGTATCTTATATTAAATGAAGGCCTTATGTGTATTTGTGAGAGTATGTGTATACATTTTCGTATGCGCATTGGTGTATGGGTGGTTGTGCATGTGAAGGCCAGAGCTTGATATGAAGTGTCTTCCTTGGTCACTCTCCACCTTATGTATTGAGACAATGTCTCTTAGTTTCTAACTTGAATACAGAGACCACTGATTCAGCTAGCCTAGATAGCTAGTTGTTTCCCAGAATGCCATACTCTGCTTCCTGAGCACTGGGAGTATAAGTGGGTTGTCATGTGTCGCAGTCAGGTTCACGTAGTTGGTAGAAATCACCCAACCAAGAGCAGCTTGTGGGGAAAAGAGGCTTATTTTGGCTTACAGAATTGTGGTGGAAGCTCCATGATGGCAGAGAAAATGATGGTATGAGCAGAGGGTAGACATCACCCTCTGGCCAACATGAGGTGGACACTAGCAGCAGGAGAGTGTGTCATACACTGGTATGGGGAAACTGGCTGTAACACTCATAAGCCCACTCCCAACAATACACTGCCTCTGGGAGGCTTTAGTTTCCAATTGCTATCAGCTGGGGAGACTAGCATTCAGCATACCTAAGTTTATTGGACACCTGAATTAAACCACCACTTCACCCCCTGGCCCCCACAAACTGATAACCATACATGGCTTAAAATGCAATGTATTCATCCAACTTTAAAAGTCCCCATAGTTTTTATCAATCACAATGATGTTCAAACATTCCCATAATTCTAGGTCTTCTAACTGTGCCATAATACCAGAAAAAAATCCCCCCCCCAAACCCATAATGACACAGAATAAACATTCACACTGCAAAAGGTGGCATTGGGTATAGCAAAGAAACATTCAGCCAATATACGCCTGGCTGTTGGGAGTCTGAACGCAGATCCTTATATTTGGACAGCAAGTGCTTTTTCCATTAAGTCGTATCCCCAGCCCCAAGTGCACTTCTTCTATAGAGGATTTTAGTTACTGAAAAGAAAACACTGGAATATAGTGCTAGAAGCATATGGTATACCCAATAACTGAGGCTGCTTGGCCTGCTAGAATCTCACCAGAGATCACAATTTGAACTTTAAACACCTATAATTTATCATCTTTCTTAAGTATATTCACACACATGACTTCTTGTATGTCAATGCTATATTTCTTTCTCTCTGCCAAAAATCATGGCATCTGCTATCATGAAATCCTCCTCCCTTTGAGCCTCCCCCCTCCTTCTTGGTAATTGTTATATTCACACTTTGGATGAAAAGCCTGAGATAAGGGTTTAATTTGGATTAATGGGATAATTACTAGGTGACAAATGAATGCCAAATAACGTGAAGAATTGCTTTGTGAGGGAGCTCTTGGTTTGACAAAGGTTGGCTTTCAAATATGCAGCCTGAATCCTGAGCATCAGAAATATTTCCCGAGTGTCTGATGAAATGTATACTTAAGCATATAATGCAACCTTGCTATTTTCCTTGATATTTTTAAGAGTCAAGTTTAGTTTCTCCTGTGGATGTTTTTAATTATTTGTCAAGCTTTTCAAAGGTATCTATCTTGTCATTTTGACCTTGTGTGTAACTTTGTGTGCAGCCTCCTGAAGATGAAGGGACAGAATCTCTAATCTATGAGGGGAGGTGTGCATCCATCCCCTGACGATCACGCTCGTGTTCACCAGGGCATCCGACATGTGCTGCTGTGATTGCTTGCATGTTTCTCATTCCTGTTAAACTGTGTGCTTTGTCAACTGCAAGGCTGTGCATTTATTATTTGACTGACAAAGATGGAAAAACATGTTGAATATGTAACAGCTGCTGAGCTATCATGCTGCCATGAGTATGCTGGTAACACTTATTAGGAACATTTCTGAGGGAAAAATGCAACTACAGAATGCAAGAAATTTTCAAAAATTCTCTGAATTTCAAGCATCATATTTGATATATTATGTCCTGTATGTGTATCACACTATCCACAGTAGGTACATGGTGTATATCATAACATAATTAATATAACATAACATAATATAATATAATAATATAATTGATGTAATATAATAAATATAAAAATATAATACTTAGAAAATGTCTAAGATTTACCAGAGGTTTATACTCTGCTAAATAATGTGCTTGCTTCAGCATGACATAGGCATTGCTAAGATATTCATAAGACATTATTAGCCCCAGAAATCTAACCATTCATATGAGGTTTGCTTGTAAAAATGGTGGCAACTGCTAAGGATAGGCTCAAGCAGAGTAGCTCTGGCTTCTGTGGGAGTGACTGGCATTTCAGTAAAATGCAAGTCTTTGTTTATCTGAATTAGTCATTTATTTTTCTCTCTTACCCACAATCTCCATCCCACTGGCATTTGCTGATTTTCTGTCATCTGCCTTCGCATGTTCCCCTCTCACTCTCTACCACCTGGACCTCCTCAGTATATGTAGAACATATAATGAATACTTCCAAAGTGTCCTGCTCTCACTTACAGCCTTTCATAAAGCCTGACTACCATGCATCTCTTCCCCATTCTTCTACAACCACCCTGAAGAGCCATAGCTGCGGTGATGAGCAACACCTGGAATGAGGGACGGCTTTCATGTTTTACAAATTTATTTCACTGGGTGACTTGCTTACTACAACTGGCCCTCAGTTTTCTCATCTTGGCAAATGGTATAATAGCAACCACATCCATTTCATTATTCTGAGAGAAAGTGAAATTAGTTAACATATACATTAAACTTAAAACAGTCTCTAGATCAGAGCGAGAGCTCTAAGAGAGTCACCCTGCCTACTGACCCACCCAATGCGCTCTTCATGATGCATCTAACTCCACTTGCTTCACTGGGTTTTGCCCTTTGTAGACTTATATTCCTCTCTGTTGCCCTCCTGACTCACTCTGCATTATCTTCTTTTTATGCTTGTTTTCACTTCTCCATTTTCCTCATTATCTTGGTATCCCTGAGTTCACAGAGATATGTGTGCAGGCATTGGTGTGACACACAGTCATCCATCTAATGAAAATAATAAAGCTTAAGTCAGTTTCGTGGTTTATTTTTTTAACAAAATGAATTGAATTTACAGAGAAAATTAACAGAATCAATCATATTTAGTTACCGTTTTACAAAAAGCTGTCATTTCAAATAAGCTAATTTGTTTATAGTATGGTGTGTGAAAGTGTGTTGCAAATCTGAGGACCATCAACACTGCAAGGATAGAGCAAGTCTTCTGTGTCTTCGGTTAATTCTATGGGAGAAAACTAATTTTCTATGAGCTCTGCCCTTGCATGTTCCACTCTCACTCTTTGCCATGCAACGTGGATAGTTTAGGTGGGTGTGATGGATAATTTTCACTGCCAACTTGATAAGATCACCCTGGAAATATATCTATGGTTGTGTCTATTAGGGCATTTCCAGAAAGGTTTAATACAGCCAGGAATACCCATCATGAATTTGGACCATCCCATCCCATGGGCTGGTGTTCTAAACAATGAAAATGGAAGAAGCACACACCCACCTCCCCAACACCCCACACACAATCAAGAATCAAAATGTCTTACTCCTGCTATCATGACTTCCTACCATGGTGTATCATACTCTCAAATTCTCAAACTGTAAGCCAAGATAAAGCCTGCATGCTTTCAGTTGCCTTTACCAGGTCTTGTATCACAGCAATAGGAAAAGTAACCAATGTTAGGTCTATTTCAAAATGGTGCTTGGGATATATTTTCTTGATATTAACAGACTCTTTGGAATGGATGCAAATAAGTTTTGAAAAATCTATTATCCCCTAGATTTTAACTAGAAGTCTCTAGAAACAACTACTTCTTAAGCACTTTTTTTGTTGTTGTTTTACATAGTGATGGTGTATGTATGCATTTGCTTCTCTTTCTATTTTCTTTATATGCATGCCATTGATCTGGTGGGGGTGGATGTGTAATTATAAAAGTTGGCTGGATATGACTAGGCATCAGATATATATTTAAGCACTGAAAACACATAGTTTTCTCATCAAGTATTCTGTACTAGCTAGAGAGTTATAGATCCCATGTCTTAGTTACTTTCTCATTGCTGGGACAAATGTCCTACCAGAAGCAGTTTATGGAAGAAAAGTGTTTATTTCAGCTTTACAGAATCCAGGGTTAGTTCCAGTATGGTTGAAGAAGCTGGCTCCCTTAAGCATCCAAAGAAGGGAGAGGATAGGAAAAGAAGAGAAGAAAAGAGGAGGAGAGGGGAGGGGAGGGGAGGAGAGGAATAGACCAACACTAGCAAGCACAAACATCAGAGCTCAAACTGCTTCTCTACACATACCTAGGAGAGCTAGACTACAAGATTCAACCCCAGTGACACATCCGTCCTTATCCAAGTGCTGCCTGCTGGAAACTCAAGCTGCAAGCTCAATTTTAATAAAAACAAAAACAGCAACAACAACAACAACAAAACATGAGGCTATAGGGGACATACATTCACATTCAAACCATCACACTCAGGCTCAGATTGGTGATGCTACAGGTAGTGAGATTTCAAAAAAGAAGATAAAACATAAAGTAATAAAACATCAGAAGCCCCTTTCTAGCCTGATTGGTTAATCATGGAAGGGATAGATCATTTAAATAATTAGAAATATTTAAATTGGAAAAATCCTGGAAAAAGGATCCAATATTTAATACAGAAACTGGATAAACTCTTGTGAAATTTTTGACTTCCATAGAAAAAGAAAATCCCATGGGTTGCTATACTGAGGCTGAAAACTGTCCAAGTGTCTGCCATCCAGGGTAGTTCATACTAGGACTATATGAGTGGCAGAATTCTAAGACTTAAAATAAAATAAAATTTTATATAAGTAAAATTTATTATTTTAAGTATCCAAACATCTTTTCAATCCTCTCACAAGCTATGGTTTCGGTGAAGTCCTGTCAACTGAGTGGGATTAGGGCATACAACCTAATTCTAAATTAATTGATTGAAATGCATTCAGCTACTGAGATAAAAGTGTAACTCAAATACAATTAAACTTTTTCTAGGATTTCAATAATTTTATATTTATTATTCTCATCTGAGTCATAACTGTATTTCAAGAGCTACCTCCAATTTCTTTCTTAGATGAATTTGCTTCAAAAATGGTAGGTTATTCAGAAAGAAGGAAACCTAAAGAAAAGCATAAGAAAAAAAAATCTTGTTTGAATTTGGGGGGTTAGCTTTGTTTCATATGCGGAAGGGATATAGAGCATTCACACTGAATGAGATGAAAAGGATGCCTTCGTCCTTGCTGCTGACTAGAAAATGGGTCTTGAAAGATGCAGCGTCTGTGTTTCAGGCTCTGGAAATGAGATCCAAATCACAACCAGTACATAGTTAGTATAATTTCATTCACTATTCATTATCTGTGTGCTATTCTTCTGATCTTCTATTACCTATAAGAACATACATCTTCCAGGAATTTATAGAGGGCATGGAAATCAGAACATAAACTCCACTACCACATTGTAGCTTGTCAATATTGCTTGGTAAAAACTTCTTTCTTTCCTCCTCCTTCTTTGTTTTCTTCTTCTCTCTTTCATCCTTGGAGTTTACTCATCCATTTTGGAATTAATTTTTAAAATCCATTAATCATAATAATTTATAATTGGGTCCTATGGAACCTGTAGCTGCAAATATCATTTTCTATCTTTCCAACCTATTACTCTCGCCTTCATCTGTCTTATCTGTCTGTATCATCTGACTTTTTCTCTCCATGACCAATTTAACCACTTTTCAAAAAGTATCAATACTTATGATCACTTATAACTTGTTTTCAAGATGGATTTGCATTGTTAATCTACATGAGAAAATGATAAGTCACCATTTACTTAGATAGTAGTCTAATATGGGAAACCAGAGACAGACATTTCTGTTTTTGCAGTAAACTGATCTAGATCTCTACTGCATGAAGTGTTGGCAATGGTAAAAGAAAACACCAGGTTGAAATTATGGTATGACCTTTTCCTCTATATTTAACAGAAAATTCCACATGAATCACCAACTAGGGAGAAATGCCTTAGTAGATCAGGCAGCACCACTGCAAAGCCGTTTCCTGTTGGGAGTCAGCAAAAAGTGAAAATCAAGTTTATCTCAATGAGTGGGAAGTATGCAGAATGCCTACTATAATTATTTCAATATTGCCAATGTTTTATTATTTTAAACAGGAATAATCCATAATATATATGGTAATTCAATTCTAGAACATATACAATCTAGAGGTGTTAACAGAGAGTTTTCCATGTATTTAACTCCTTTCTCAAACATCTGCTTTGAATGAGCAATTTCTAGTACAAGATGTAAAAAAGCTACAGAGATATAAAAGTAAGAGAGTCAAAAAGATTGAATTAGCTGAAAGTAGACAGGGTGCTACTAATCATTTATTGTTTAACACATGGAAAATACTCATGCCAGGCTGTGTACTATGTATTTACATAGTAACTAGGAACTGGGTCAGTCTCCTGTGTGGAGAAGAATTTACTTACATAAATTCACTGATTTGTTAGAATAGATGAAATTCATTCTGTCACTATGGGGTAATACTAAGTTTTCTCACCTGTATGCCATTCAGTTTCCCACAGAAGTGCTCACAGGTATCCTCAGAAAGAAATAACCATAGGTCTATAGTTTGGATATATGCCCTTTCCAAAATTCATGACAAAATTTAATCTCCATCATCACTATATTAAAGAATAGAACTAAAGTTGTTTGCGGAGTCAGCAAAGGAATAGGTATGGGTAATAAAAAAAAAAGGAAGTTATAAGATGGTTAGTGGGGGGATATTCTCAATAATACAATTTAGTACAGACATGTACAGAGGCTTAAAAGCTACAGCATTTTAAAAACAACTTTGAATGGAGGCACTGTGAATTGGTAGATAAAGCTACTCCTAGAAGTCATAAGACCATTAAATGAAAATCTCAGTGCCTGAGTAACTTTCCTAGTTGTTTTTTTTTTTTTTTAAACCAGGGAGGCCCCAAAGATATCCACAAATAATATAGGCTATTTCCACTACTCTTGGTTGTTTCTCAGAATTAAATAACAAGATTCCATTGGTGAATATACTACAGCTTCTGACTCTGAACATGGAGAAATCAAACTGGGAATGAGGTGGAAGTTTTCTCCCTTCTGACACAGTGATAGGAGGTACAATGCAAGTATCTGGGAGAAACTGTTTCAACAGTCTTATTAATATGTGAACCATGTGTGCTATTTATTGTACCAACCTGCTGAGCAAGATGTGCTCACTGGTACAATAGTGGTATGATGGTTATGGCTTTAAACAATGGCTTTATGATAGGATTTGGGGCCTACTCTATAGGATGGAATTCATGCCTGATACTATACACCTGGCTATGGAGGTTATTCATAGTAGTAAGGAAGCTGCTCCAGTTTTTTTCACTAAGTGGATATGATGTGCCTATTAAGTTGGCTTCTAAATATTTATATTTTTCATATAAATTAGTGCTGCTGTTAGCTTTGATCAGAAAAACTTTTTTTTTGTAGTGAGCATCATTTGCTGCAGAGACTTCTTACTGTCAATGTACTGAGACTAAATGCTGAATGATCAGCTTTAAATGAGACATCTATTTTAAATGCTCTAAGGCTGGAAGAATGTTGCAGAAGAGGAGGCAAAAATAATGTAAGAGGTAGGGGCGAATTAATGTGGACCTCTGTTCTCCAGGCATGACAGGGCTGCAACACTTTAAACTCTTAGTAGCTGTGATGACCTGCACTATAACTACACGAGGTTGACCTGTTCAACATCCCTCTCACCAGCGGAGGAGTGAATCACAAGCCTCCAACCTTCCCTGAGAATTTAGAGGCAATCAATGGTTTCTGGAGAAAGAGAGTAATTTTCTTCAGTAGTGTAGCTACTGGAAAATTGTACATGCTTCTCTAATTCTGGAAATAAACTTTGACCAGTGCTACTATGATTAACCTTAATTAAACTCACTGCTTCATTAAACACACACACACACACACACACACACACACACACACACACAGATTTACCTTGAAAGAGTAATTTCATCTTGAGGCCATTACCTTCATGACCACAACTTTGCCTTATGCAACATCTGGGAGGAATTCAATCAGGCCTTCATTTCCTTCTTCCATTTCTCCACATGAGTACAGAGCAAGGCAGTATCTTCTAAGCAGTAGTGAGGTCCTCACCAGGCACCAACCCAGTGTTGTCTTAATTGTGGATTATAGACCTATGAGAAATGCATATCTGATCTTATAAATTAACTAGTATGTACATTTTTGTCAAGCAGTACAAACAGAGTTAGACAGCATTCCTAAATACCCACAAAGTTAGAACCAAAGTATGACTCAGAAATTGAATATACAGCCAGATCTCCATATTGATGGTTTTACTGTCATGGTTTCAGTTACCTACTGTCAACTTCATTCAGAAAATGTTGGACACAAAGTAAAATTTTGAGTGAAGACTTACAAGTTGTATGATGAAACCCTGTGCCATCTAATATGTGAGTTATCTGTTTGTCCAGTGTATCTACCTTACATGTGCTTACTTTCCCAATAGTCAGTTATTAGATGGAATGATGGGGCTTGTTTTCAAAGAAGCTGTTTCAGTAGTATAACGGAATGCTATAAAGTCTCTTTAAACATGCATTGCATCAGTTCATATTGTCAAAACAGAAGGATAAATACAGTGTCCTCATCTCTTGATGTTCACAGGGCACTGGTTCTAGGACCTGTGCAGAGACTGCCATCCATCAATGCTGAATTCTGTCATCTATAAGGATTTTCCATTTGCATATAGCATGATTCTATCTTTCTTGAATACTTAAATCATCTGTATCATCTTTGCAACACATAATGAAATGTAAATATTATATATGTTATGATTGATCTTTTGCTATGATTAATTTCTTACATTATACTTTATCATAAAATGTATCTTTTTTTCCAGCATAGTTCAGTATTTTGTAAGGTATCAGACTTCCACTGGAGGTCTTGAAACATACAACCTATGTGTAGGAGGGATAGCAATCTACAAAAATGTCCATATACTCCTAAACTACAGACTCCTGATGAGGTAAAGTGCTTTTTATCTGTTAGCAAATGTTTTTATTAATGAAGTCCATATGATAGGGATTACTATAGCTCCTCAGTCAAATGGCTGGTGACAATGTGAGAAAATCTTTGGAGAAGCGAAGCTATTGTGGGCACTTAACAGGATAGTTGGCTTGTTGTGCAGCTATTTCCTCTGAACAGAAACATTTCATCTTCAAGTAAGGGGGAGACAGACAGGACTCAGGAAATGCACAAAACATACAGGGCTCTGAAAAAGAACAAAATCTACAAGGTTCACAAAGCTCCTGAAAATGACAAGGTTCACTATACTGCTCCCACAACTTAAGCAGTCAACGATGGCTTAGACGAGATTCCGTTCTGTCGGCTTCCTGTAAATTGTGTGGGATGTGCAAGGATACACATTTGGAAAGTTACGGGGAGCTGCAGTGGAGTATCTACAATAAATTCACCAATTCACTAGGCTACCATTTTTTTTTTTTTTTTTTTTTTTGGTTTTTCAAGGTAGGGTCTCACTCTAGCCCAGGCTGACCTGGAATTCACTATGTAGCCTCAGGGTGGCCTCGAACTCACAGTGATCCTCCTACCTCTGCCTCCCAAGTGCTGGGATTCAAGGCATGCACCACCACACCCGGCTTAGGCTACCTTTAAGTGGAATCATTTCTTTGGTCTATCATCAGTGCCCTAGCTACAGACATTGACACACCTCCCCAGGGAAGTCACCCAACCTTTTTATCATGTATTAGACATGCATCCAATTTGAAAATGTTAGGCCAATCAAATCATGCTCAGGCTTTGATTTAAAGAAGACAGTCAGTATTTTGGAGACAGTATGCCTTGTTGACACAAAAATTTGAAGACCCAATGCATTATTAATGTCATTTACCCACATGTAATATAACACTGAAACACAGTACATTTAATGGCAACAGGATGAAAATGATGTTTCTTCTGAACAGAGGTAACACCTAGGTGATATACATCTAGGTGTGTATATGTGTATACCTCTGTGTATGTATCTGTAAACACATATACACACACATATATATGCGTACATATGATGGCATGTATGAATGTATGTAATAAGAGTCATCCATTACACTTTGAAGGTTAGATTCAACATGCAGCTGGTCCTACCTCCCGCTGCATCTCTTTGCCAGACAAGTATGATTGGACAAGAGCCATTGTTTTGTTTGATCGCTTCTCCTCACATAGCATCCCATTCAATCATCCCTAGTGTTTGAGCTGCTCATTCATGTATTCACTAAATGGACACTGTCTATTGTATCACAAAAACTGTTTTGCAAAAGTTTCACCCTGAATCAAGAAGAAAAAGTGAATACAAATTACAAATGACACATTATGGTGAGGAAAACATTTATTGACATCAACAAATGATGCATCCTCATTCAGAAGGCCATTCATTCAGATTTTATAAACAATGACAAGTGCAGAGATTCTCAGATGTTTCCAATCATGTTAATATATGAAGGAATTGATGCAAAATTTGAAATGTTGAATGCAAATCTACAGCTGCCTGTCGGGAATATTTCATCATATTGAATCTCTTCCTTTTATTTAAAATCTTGGAATTTGGAAAACAAAAATGGAAAAAGGTAGTAAGAACAATTTTCTATTAGCATTCAGAACTGACCACATTGAATATTTTAGTTTTAAACATTTTAGTCATTCTTATATAAAAATTAAATTTTAGACATATGTATAAATTTATACAAATAGAAGGTTCCATACCAGGAAAGCATATTACACATGGAATTTCATAGCTATATATAAATTTAGCAAGTATACTTGGGAAATTTTAATATAATTAATATTCTTTTAAATATTATTTTAGTAGCATCAACATATTACTTATATGAAAGTGTCAATATTATTGGTGCATATTTGTTTCTAAACTTTTTTATACTATAAATTGTACTGATGAATCACTCAGATGTTGTTAAAATTATATTGGGTAGCAAACAACCACCAGACTGGGTAGTTTGAAATAGTTATGGTGGTGTTAATGATCTACTAGTTATTCATGGAATTTATAGTTCCCTTTTTTGGTCTTTAGTTCATAATCTTCTCTATATGATCCTCATTTTCCTTGACCACCAAGCTATGAAATGTTTCTATGGCAACAGCAGGACTAGCTCCACATTATAACCATATCCTTTCTTGACACCACATCAGCCTATAAACAATTGTCCAAAGCAAATCAAACAGCTCATCTGAAAGTACTCTCCAAATCAGTGAAGAGAAATTCTTACAGAATATACAAAAAATATAAGGTTTTAAAGTAGGTAAAAGTATTTTGGATGAATATATCATTTATCACAATGATAATGAACATTCATATAAATGTATACTTAAATACAAATATATACATATATGTTTGCCATTTTCAATGCAATGTCTCAAAGTTTATTTCCAGAAAATAAGATAGGGTAATATGGTTTCAATGGCTTGTAACCATTTGTCTAATCTACTCACATCATGCATTCTCAAGTATAGAAATACACTGCACTCTTGAGCTCAGTTCCTGCACAGACTTGATCTGTGCCACTTCAGGCTTACTGATGCTGTTTCTCTAACTCTTCATCAGCTGGGCAGTGTGCATCTCAATGCTCATCTTACCTCTGTTTCATGACTACAAAGAGCCTTTCTTTCTTATTAGTGAACAGTTATCACTCAAAATTAGAACAAGTGGTTGCTATTTGCATTTCAGTAGCACACAGGCAAAGACACTGCAAGTACACCCTCCCCAGCCTTGCAGAACTCCAAGATTTTTACGAGCTGGAAGGAGATCAATCTCAGACCAATGTTTTCATTCTTGAGATAGTTTTCTCTCTCATGAAGATTTGGCTTCCTTAGTTATTTTGTCCCTTTCATAATTAATCATAAATGCCTGCATCCTCATAGAATATGTGTGGGTTACTTGAAATTGTTCAAAGTAGTTAGCTGGCTATAAAATGTCAAGAAAGGAGATAATGATAGGTATGCCATATTTTTTTTTCTTCCAGCATATTAAAAGATCAATAGTACCTAAACTTAAGCATACTTGATAATATAATCCTGGATGTTCCTTAAAAATGATAGATACTTAGGCTAAAATTTAACATTTAGTGACCATTCTCAAAATTACAGTTATTTAAGTAGATATTAGGACATTGTCTTTTTGGAGGAAGAATAATTTAAGAAAAGAGGTTCACATAGTCCAGGTATTCTCCAGTTGGTAATTTAGTTGAGGATGACCCTGACCTCCTAATCCTCCTGCCTCAACCTTCCAAGTGCTATGATGACATATGTTTACCACCACCTTTGACTTCAGTTATTTTAAAACAATATATAATTTTTGAGGAATAATGTCCAGATCTTATCCTAAGAAAACTTCCTAGGCAAGTTTGCAATCTGGGTATACATTTAAAAAAAAACACATGTGAGCAGTTTTTAAAAATATTAATGCTTCAATCCTATTACAAAAGATTTTATTTGATTGTTGTTTACTTTGGTTCAAAAAAGTTCATCTTACAGATATATTCACATAGGATTTAATATGTAAACATGTAAGGGTCCTTACTCTAAGACATCAAAATTTTAATGAGTGCTGCTGCTGAGTATTGCCAGTTGGCAACACACACACACACACACACACACACACACACACACACACATACACACACACATCCCACATTTCCACACATACAATGTATATACATATTTATGGATACAAGTGCCATGAACAATCTTTTTGGCATTTTTCTCTCTTTGTTGAGACAGAGAGAGAGAGAGAGAGAGAGAGAGAGAGAGAGAGAGAGAGAGAGAGGGCGTGAGAGCTGTCTACTGACTAATTTCATGAAGAAATTTTCCTATAGGGGAATATGTGATACTAGATTGTTCACTGGGAATTTTGGTTTTAGCTCTTATATAATAATATTTCAGAAGTCAGCACTTCCATTCTTTTAGTAAGAAAAGTCTAGAAGACTGAAAAGCTATCAACTTGTTTGAATTTTTCAGGGAAGTGAGGTTTCAAACTAAATTAGTATCCTTTGGAAAATCACACACATCTGAGAAGATACCCATTGTTTGAAGTCCTTGGAACTATAAATTGGTGAGAACACCATTGTTTCAGTCAGGGTTTCCTAGAGGAACAGAACCAATAGAATGAATTGGTATTAAAAAGGTAATATAGTATTGTATTACTTATGGCAGTCAAACAGTATCTGTTTACAAACCCTAGAGTCAAGGAACCTGGTAGTCCATGTGGATAGAAAAAATTAAAGCAAGCATTTTAACAATCATTTTAAATCTTAATGATAAACAGGTGCTCATGTGAAGACAAATATACATTCAAATGAATAAAAATTAAAGTCCAATTCTGTGTTGTCTATAAGAAATTCATATGAAAGATAAAGTATGAATTGAAAATGAAGGCATGACAGAGCTAGGGATATAATTCAGTGATTAAGGGCTTGAAATGCATTTATGAGGCCCTGAGTTCAATCTCTAGCATTGTAAATAAGTAAGATTAATGGAAAAAATATCATGAAAAAACTTATCAACATAAAATTGAAGTAGGCATATCAATTTTCAAAATGCATAGAGTCAGGACAAGGAAGGTTAGCGGGGATAAAGAGGAAGTATTATGTAATGACTGACACATTCATAACCTTACGTGATTACCAATGACTTCACTGAAGAGGCCTTTCAGTGGAATGGGTGTAGGAAAGAGGGAATATAAGAGGATAGCACGGGGGAATGCTACAAATGCACAATTTGTTCATATAGTAAAGTTTATAATTAACTAAGAAAAAAGAAAAAAAAAGGTTAATTATTCAAGATCACATACATTGTTGAGAATATATGCACCAAGACACAGGCCTTCAAAATACAGTAAGGAAGAAACCATTATATATTCTCAGCCAAAAATAAATAAATAAAACAAATTCACTGTTACAGCTGAGAACTTCAAACTTTGTTAGTAATTGGGATGTCAATAAGGCAGAAAATTAGTAAAGATATAGACGAATGGGCAGCACTATCAATCAACTTGCTCTAATTGGCAGTTAAAGTGCACCCTATCCAGCAATACCAGAACACACATTCTTTTCATACTCATTTGGAACATTTATGATGCTGGAGTACGTTCTGGGCCATTGGGCACAACATAACAGATGTACAAAATAGAAATCATGCAAAATATGTTCCTAGACCACAAAGCGATTAAACTGTAACTCAACAACAGAAAGCTGGAAATAAATCAAATATATTGCAATTAAAAAACATGCTTTTAAATAACACATGGGCCCCCAAACAATTTTATCAAAAGTTCAGAAATATGTTGAAAAGAATTAAAATAAAAATTCTATTTATCAAAATGTATAGGGCACAGCAAAAACTTGTTCATAAGAGAAATTAATAGATTTAAAAAGTATATATTTGAAAATATGGTGGAACTAAAATCACTCTATCCTACCATTTTGGGAAAGAAACTGCCATTTTAGAGAGAAAAGTAAACAATTTATTACAAAGGCAAGAGAAAAATAAAAATGAGTAGTCAATGAAATAAAAATGATAATGTACATAAAATGCTAGAATTCTCTGGATTGACACAGAATACAAAATCACACATAGACCTTCATAACTTTAGTAGCACTATGTCTATTAACATTCAATTAATAATGCTCAAAAGATGGGACTACCCACATCTATTCCTTTCAGAATTCTACCACCATTTAGTAGAGAAAGTTATACATTCTCTATCTCTTTAGAATATTAAATCCAAGATAGAGATGCCCTAACTCATCCCATGACAAGTAGTCTGGCTATCACCAAAATAATAGCATAATAACAACAGCAACTACAGAGCACACAGCTCTCACAAACACAGACATAAAGGTCCTCTAAAAAGTAGCAGATCACATGCAACAATCTCAAAAAGGAATTGTGTGCTATGATCCTGTGGGATTTATACCAGATAGACAAAGCTGATCTAACATCTGAAAATGAATCAATGTAATCAGCCATATCAACATAGGAGAGAAGAGACATGATATTAATTGGCACTGCAAGGCATTTGAAAAATATCAACACCCATACATAATAAAAATTATCAGCACTCATATATATACACACACACACACACACATACATATACATGGAGAGAGAGAGAGAGAGAGAGAGAGAGAGAGAGAGATACATGGAGAGAGAGAGAGAGAGAGAGAGAGAGAGAGAGAGAGAGAGAGAGAGAGAGGCCCTAACATTGAGAGCAAGGCAAAGATACCATCTAACTACATCAGTATGGAAAATTATTATAGTAAAACTATATTAGTTACTTTACTTGCTGTTACAAAATGCCTGACAACTACTTAAGAAAATTTGTTTCAGCTTACACTTTGATGTTATAGTCCATCATGTTGGGAAAGGCATGGCAGTGGGAACATGAAGCAGCTGGTCACATTGTATCTATGGTCAGAGAGAAATGGAAGCTTGTGTTCAACTTACTTTCTCTTTTTTATATAGTCCAGGATTACAGTAATGAGTCTTACCACCTCAGTTATCCTAATCATGATAATCCCTCACAAACATACTCAGATGCTAACCATATCCAGATAGTCCCTCAAGCATGCCAAACTGTAGGAGACGCAGAGATTGTGAAAAGAAGAAATAAGTGTGGTTTATTTGCTAATGACAAAATGATCATTATAGAAATTTCCAATGTCTCTGTATTGACAACTCTTGGAAATAATGTGTGAATTTAACAGGATGGGCTGACTCAAAGTTATTATACAAATGTCATTTGGTTTAGCATATGCCACTTAAAAAAGTACTTCACAAAGAAACATATAGGTATAAATCTAACATGTTTATAATTGAGTTGTTATGTACAGAAAATGACAAAAATGTTGATAAATTTTTCAAAGAATATCTAAGAATAGTAGAGTCTATGGTCATGGATTCGGGGATTCAAGTTCACTAAAACAATACAAAAAGGAGCATGAAAACCTGTCTGAAATCATTTGTCCGTTGGGAAGTACAATGTGAAACAGGAAAAAGATGCTATTATAAACCTCAGGGAAGGCCAAAACACAAAGAATTACAGTGCCAGTTACTGAATAGATGCAGAACAGTATGAAACTGCCATTTTGAAATGTTTAGTTTCTTACCAAGCTAAACTCAGTTTTGGCATAGAGCTTTATAATTGTACTCTAGATATATAAACAAGTTTTTGAAAATATGTACCCCACATTATTCAAACATGAATGGTCTTTAGAAGTTGTATTTTTAATAACCAAAAACGATCCAAAAACCAAGATGTCCCTCAATAAATGAATGGATAATTAACTTGTGGTATGTCTATAATATCAACTGATTAGAATATAAATCAGTGACATAAAGACACAAGCTATCAGGACTATGGGAAAAAGGTTAAATTTTAAATGCATTCTTCTGAGTAGAGATGATGTAAAGGACATATTATATGATTCCAATTACAGGACATCATTTAAAAGAGAATAATAGACCCAATACAAGATATATATGATGATGAGCAAATCTTAGAAAGCAGACATTATAAAAATAAATAAATTAAAGTATTAGGGATATTGAAGGATTCACAGGATATAAGAATCTATTACAAATATATGAAACAACTTCAATAAAATAGCCAGTGAAGTTGTTAATTTAAGCAACTTTGGAGATCAGTAAGAGTAATAGAAAAAATGCCTTTAAGTTATAATGTGCTCCAGTGATGGAGGGTTCCCATTGGAATAG
Organism: Jaculus jaculus; assembly: GCF_020740685.1. NCBI lineage: Eukaryota > Metazoa > Chordata > Mammalia > Rodentia > Dipodidae > Jaculus > Jaculus jaculus. Next base: position 146,006,395 of record NC_059104.1, read on the forward strand.
AAGAGTCATAAAGATAGTAAGGATCCTAGATATGAAGTTATAACATAGTATGTTTTTTGACATGAAGGGGTAGGAGAGTCATGGTACCTCTAGCATGTATCCTTGATATGAAAGAAGCAGGTAAGTCATGGATACAGCATGTCCCCTCAACATGATGAGAAAATGAAGTTATGGAGATAGAATGCACTTTGATGTGTTGGGATGAAAATCACACCTTACCTCTGTAGTCTTTTTCTCAATAACATACAACCTCAGTCTAAAATTAATTATGCAAATCCCAAATGAGAGACATTTTGCAAAATTCTTGATCCATCAATTGTTAAAAACTACTGAAGGAATGTCTAAGAAACTGTCACAGCTCCTAGGGGCTAAGGGAACATGACAAAATGTGTTAGGGCATCCTGAATGGGTAGTTATAGGGCTTATGGTAAAAATGTGTTTTGGTCTAAATATATGAATTTATATTATTTTATTTTAAAACACTTTCAATCCAGGATATGGCTCTTCTACTGTGAACTATCCTTAGGCCACACCTCTTCCGATCCCTTGAACATGGGGAGGAAGCCCTTCTGCACTGTTGGGCTCCTTCGCCTAACACAACAAACTGAAACACTTACATCTGCTGCTTGAATTCTCCAGGAGAGCCGCATTTGATGCCTCATGGGCTAACCCCCAGTTCGACCTGAAAGGGAACCAGGACTGGACTGTGCAGCTGTCCTAGTGAAAACTCTATTCCTCCTGACAGATGTCTCGGGTGTGAACAAGGCCCGAGCCTGCCTGTAAGTTGAGGCATCTGCTCCAGAAGGCCAGACTTCAGATTCTGTTTCAGAATTTTTGATTCATGACCTGTGTTCTCTCCTGTGTTTGGAGGCTTACCTTTCAGCTATGCAGGTTAATTTAACCTGAGCACTTAATCTCATTTCAAGACAGCATTTAAAACAAACATCTCATCCTGTAAATGATAGTCTGTTGCTTGGAATATTAATACAGCAGTGTCTCCTTATGATAAGGAATACATTTTTAAACCCCTGTGGATGCTGACACCACATATATAACTACAACACAACTATATTGTATTATATATTGCATTATATGTCATAGTTTCTCCTACATACATAACTAAAACAAGCTTTAATTTATAAACAAGGATAGTGGGAAACTAATAGTCATCAATGATGAGGCAGAACAATTATAAAATTATAATGTAATAAAAGTGAATATGTGCTCCTTATCAAAATATATTATTCTGCTATACTTCCCTGCTCTACAAGGATGTGAGGTGGTATTGTGCCTCTGTGATGAGGAGATATGGGATAAATGTCATAGACTTTGGGATGTAGCTTTAAAGAACTGCGTTACATGTAGGTCTTATATGTAGGTCACTATAGTAAGGGCTCCTTGAATGTCACTCCAATGATACTATGATAGTCAGTGTGATACCAAAAGGGCCACTAAATGACTAAATGGTAGGTAACATCAAGTGTGGAAATGAAGGGCAAAATGAGGAGTCACATGAGTGTCCAGGAGTGGGACAGCATGTAATTCCATCACAGTGTTTAGAGCAGCATGAAAATTCTTGTGTTCGAGTTACTCTTACTACAGTGACTGAGGGAGGGGAGATCACATCATTCCTCTCCTTTCACCTCATCACATAGGCAACTGTGTCACTTCACAGAAGGATGAGTACAGTGGAATTATGAATCGCTTGTTTTTAGAATTCTTCATCTAAAATGTTCTTGGGCAATGGTTGACTATAAATGACTGATACCCTAGTGTAAAATGATAAATAAATGGAGGTTAATAGAAATATCTTAAAAATTTCCTGAGGAAATTAAGATCCATTCCTTCACTGAACAAATATTAATTGAGCATTTGGTATACTTATATCACCACACTAATCAATGATATCCTTCAGAGAAAAGATTTTTCCATTGCATATAGCTGGCAAGACAAAACAGTTAACCATATGTTTCTCTCAAGGTCTTGTATGGTGATTATTTGTACAATGTTGTGAACATCCTATGAAGGTAAACATATGCAAGCTGGAGTGCCCACAAGACTTCTTTGCAGTGGTTGACCTAGTCTTTGGAGGTCTCAAAGCTCTGATAGAAATACAGAGGAAAGAGGACCACATTCCAAAGTATACTTCACAAAGCAGACATTTAAGTTTCACTTGCAAGGCATTGAGAAGCTTCTGGAAAGAGCCTTTTGTGAGCACACAAATGCCACAAATAGGAGGTGACTGAGAAAAAAAAAAAACATTCTGATATCTATATGGATAAAAATATGAAATCATAACTTGGAGGTAGATTATCTGGAGTCTAAAGTGAGAGCCTAAATTAAAACATGGACTGGCTAGTAGTGGTGGTGAATACACTTTTAATCCCAGAACTCAGGAGGCAGAGGTAGGAGGATCACCATGTGTTCCAGGCCACCCTGAGACTACATAAGTGAATTCCAGGTCAGCCTGAGCTGCATTGAAACCCTACCTTGAAAACCCTCCTCCCAGCCTTCAAAAATAAGAAAAAGAAAAAGAAAACCCAAGATGCATTATTGTGAATGATCAAATAGTTGTGGTAGACATAAGATTATTAAGAAGGAGATTTCAAAGCTGGGTGATCTGGTTGGTGATAATATCATTATAACAAAAGAGAGGGGCCAGCTGGGCATGGTGGCACATACCTTTAATCCCAGGATTTAGGAGGACTACATCACCCTGAGTTCAGGACAATCTTGGTGAGTTAGTTCCAGGTTAGCCTGGGATAGGATGAGATCCTCCTTCAAAAAATTAAAATAAATAGGAAAAGAGGAAAAATAATAATTAAAAAATAAGAAACAAGAGAGTAAACAGAATTTGGACTACAGAGGATACAACAGGGAACAGATGTATCATCTAGGTCATGAGGGCCAATACTTGGTTAATTTTCTCTCTCCCCCTCTCTCTCTCTCTCTGTCTCACTCTCTCTCTCTCTCTCTCTCTCTCTCTCCATGCATTTCAGTTGAAGTGCACTAGCTTGATTACAGCAGAGCAGCTGTAATCAAGCATTTAGGGGTTTTCTCTCAGCATCTACATTTCCAAATGGTGAAGGTAATCGCCTTCTCTATAACTCACTGAATGTGTCCATTGCCTCCAAAACAGCTCAGCACTCGTAGCTCAGAAGCTATCACTGATTCCTCAAATCATTGGCCAGCAGGTTGGCTTTCCAAGAGGTGATCTTCTGATTCTCCTTGGCAGCTGAACTCCCTTCCCCAGCATTAAATTCCAAAAGAGTGTCAGTCACTTGGAGATAGGGGGCAGCACTTAGCTTTTGCAATACAGACAATTGAAGTGAAACAATGAAATGAGAAATATTTCCTAAGCTGGCAAGCCAGCCACTGGTTCTGCAGTGTGGAACTCCTCCACACCTTCAATTCCTTGAAAATTATATATATATATATATATATATATATATATATATATATATATATATATATATATATATATATATATAAACATATATATATGTGTATATATATATTATATAATATATAATTATATAATATATATAATATATAAATATATATATATATATATATATATATATATATATATATATATATATATATATTTGTATGTATGTATATGGAGAGAGAGAGAGAGAGAGGAGAAAGCCGGGGCTGTGAGTATATCCACAAGGGTCTCACTGGAAGCATGGCAGTTCTTTAAAATTTTATTTTCAGAATAATTGTGAAAGTCTTTAGTTTAGCATCTGTCTTCACTGCACATCAGAATGTCCTCTTGAGCAACCCATACCTCTGTATAGAAACATGAGGGTAGTTCCCCCAAAACAAGGGGTGGGTAATAGAGAGATTATATCTACTATACAGATCTACTATTACATATCTGTTATATTAGCTAAGCTCATCCCAAGGACCAGGGGAAGGTAAAAACACAAAACAACATAAACAGCTGTATTTATCAGTGCTGAACTGCTCATAGGAATAAACGTCTACCGATCACTCTGGGCTATATTCTGGCAAAGAGAAATATCAAGGCCCATGGAGACTGAGTGGTCAATCCTGAAATAATCAGGCCTTGCTATTTGGAACAAGAGATCCAAACCTCCCCTAACTCTATTAACATTTCTCTCCATCCAAATATGAAAAATGGGCTCATTTATTATTTATTCTCTTCCTATTTGATATTTCAGCTGCTGCCAGCACAGTGAAGCAGAGCCAAGTTTCCCCTGAGGCTGGCCCAGCAGCAGCTGAGCCCAGCACAGCAAAATCACACCCAGGGAAGCAGATGGGTGACCTTTCACTACATCCGCTGCAGACTACAGAATGGATAGCCAAACTCCTTGGGTTGCCCAGGTTTTTCACGTCTATAAATTCAAATATATATTTTCCGACTGATAGTATGTTTCTCAAAAACATCGATCACACACTTGTCAAACACCATCTTTCCTACATTATGCCACTGAAGCCAGGTTTTTTTTTTTCTGTTATCTGAAATCCCCAACAAGACACCAGCTCCTTTCTAGCCGACCTCCCTTCAAAACAACTTGGTGTGAAAGTTGTTTTTTTTTTTTTTTTTCCCCATTGCTTTTTCCTTCTTCTCAGGCAGCCATGTGTTTGAAATATGTTTAAGATATTGTCACATCTCATATTTTAAATATCATAAGGACAGGCCAATTCTATGATATTTTAAGTGCCATCATTATGAAACATGAGGCCAGAGGGGTATGAAGAGGGAAGTGGGGAAATAAATATCATAACTATAATATTTTCCCAAGGGGCTTGTCTGGGGGTGGGGAACACGACCTGTAAGATAAAGGAATCTATGTGCACCACTACTGAAATCCCATCTGTTTCCATTCAGATTAGCATCTTGAAATTATGATTCTTTACATATGCCATAATGTATAGATTCAAGGGCCAAAACACATCATTGTGTTTGTAACCAACAGATACAGTTGCTGTCAAAGCTGTGGTAATATGTTTTTAAGACAGAAAAGAAAAAACAAAGAGGATGTTGCATTTGTTGGGGTCTCGTGTTTATATCATTTTAAAATAAGCATTATTAAAGAAGCTGAGAATGAAAGTCACTACCTCATGCATTACTTCATTCATTTATGGTAATATGTTCAGCAGCTAGCTAGCAGATCTTAGGGATACGCATGCTCTCTGGAGGTGGGGAGAGGGAAATGAGACAACAGTAACCCAAGTGTTAAAATATGAATGGCAAAACCAGTTGTTGAAGTCAGCAGAGGTAATGTGGGAATACTGCATTTTTTCTAGGGAAAGGGATACTATTGCTCAGTGATGGGAAAATTGTCTTAAAGGAGGTTACTTCTAACATGATATGAAAAATAATTAAGATTTATCCATATAAAGTGGATATTGAAATTCCCCTGGCTTTGTACCAGAAGATGCAAAGACATATAGCTATAAATGAGCACTGGTAATAGAGAATTCATCAGGGTGGCTAAGGTGATTGTTCATGGTTAACGGTCCTTGATTGAAAAGAATACTAGTTAGGTTCAAGTCCCCAGTAAACATGCACAGCTTGATGTACAAAGTGGCATAAATTTCTGGAGTTTGTTTGCAGTGAGAACCTGGTGAACTCTATAATCTCTTGCTCTCTCTCTCTCTCTCTCTTTCTCCCACATAAATGAATAAAATATTTAAAAACCTCATCAGGGCCAGATCACAGAAGTGCAAACACAGAAAGAGACAGAGAAGGTGGATGGAGCAAGGTATCAAGATTCCCATGCTCCTGAGGTGTGATAGACCCCTTGGTAGCTCCATCTGAATTCCTACTGATAATACAGATTGCCTTCAGGTAGAGCAATGTCTTAATTAATGCTCAGTATTTTAAGAAGAGACCACATGACCTTACATATTGTACATATTAAGAGACTCAAAAATTCATTGAGAGGTTAAGAAAGATGCGGTGAATGAGTCTGTTTCTTACCTTGGCAATGGTGTGGAAGGAGGAGGAATTAATGCGCGGGGGCTGGGACTTCACAGGCAGAGTTACTGCAGGAGCTCCAAGTGTCAGAACAGAAAAGGTTAAAAATATTATTATTCAATTATTTGAGTCCTTGGTCCCAAGAAAGCATTTTTTTCTATGTATCAAAATTCTTTTCTAACTGTTTAATAAAGTTTTCTACAACCTTGTACTTTTTGTTGTAGGTGAGATAAAATTTGGGGTAAATTAGTAAAGGACAAATATTCTCATATGGAATAATGTGAATACGAAAGAAACCATAGGATTAAAAACAAGCAGGACTCAAACTATGTCTTTCAGAAAAGGAAATAACACCATGGGACGCCTGGGATTTGGACCACGAGAAGCTGTATAAATGTGTTGAGCCCATCACTATAAACAGTTAGTTACAGAGAGGAATACAGTGTGTATACTCAGCAAACATTTCACTGTGGTAACCATAGATAGAAATAAACATGGGAAGAATATTTGGTAATTTTATTACAGAACTTAGAGTCAATTTGTAGAGATATTCACATAAATAAAAATGTAGTGAAGAAAGCGGACCATGTAGCAGCATGCATCCTTAGCAAGGCCACTGGCCACTATTCTCACTATAGCACTGAGAACCATCTAGAAAACACAAAAGAAAGTACTGACTATTAGACTTTGCACAATGACCACAATAAGAAGAAAGAAAACAACAGATGAAAATCGTCCAGCATTACAGACTTGGCTCTTGTTTTTTTCACATTATACTCTATGCCATGAAAGATTCCTATGGGCCCATGTACTATGACATCATCAATGCTGTTCCATGTGTGCCTGAGCTTGCCAAGATACAAATCCATTTATTTCTCTATATTTTTCAAAATAACTTTTAATTAATAAATGCATTTATGTATTTATTTGTATGGATTGGTGAGTAGTAACTTTTCCAAGGAAACTATTCAAGATATAATTATCATGGTACATATATATTAGCAGATTCAGAAATATAAGAAATACAAGTACATTCTGTGTATGTGTGTGTGGTGAATCCACACATATGCATATTTGTATATATATATATATGTTAAATTGGTTGTTTTTAATAATGCATTTAATCTGTTCCTCACCATGGGGGTGTTGAACAATGTCATTTCTCTTTCCTTATTGAACACTGAAATCTACTGATCATAATTTCTAGAGTTTACCTTTAAGTCTTAGATCTTTTCTCAGCCCCCAGGCAGCCAGATTGGGTTGCAATTGAGAATAAATGAGTTCTGAGGTTGTCATTGACTGACTGGGATCAAACTCAGCTCCCTTCTTGCCAATTTTTCTACAAGAACTTCTCCCATCCCACTAAGGTACTCTACATTTGACCTATTTTGAATTTCACCTACTATCATTTCCAGATACTGTTCTATGTTTAGGGATAATAATGCCAGAAAAAACTAGAGGCCTGTGTTTGAAACCCATGCTGGCTCGGAATACTGTGGGTAACTATGTTCCCTACGAAAGGGGCAATGTGGTACAAAGGAGATACGTTTGACTTTAGACTTGACTCATGGATTCTAAATTCTGTTTTACTATCTATTATCAGGTGTTATGAAATACAATTCATCCATATGCCCCAGAATTACCATTATATATTGGAGCTACCAGCCTCCCACAATAGGTGTAACAGGCAACAAGCAATAGAATCCTCAACATGCATAGCTGGTAACCAGTGTAAAAAACAAAATACAGAGGGTAAGCTGTTAGTCCTATGACCTTTGTTTCTTAGGAGCCTTTCTTGAGTAATCTACCTGTTTTCTTTTGAGTTTCCGTGTCTGCATCTGCTACCTGGCTCAGTACAGCAGCAATTCCTGATTTAACCATTTGCCTCTGCCTGATTCATGCACCATGAACCAGTTAGAAGCCTGCCTTTGCATGTAAATGTGAACAGGTCTCCCTTTTGATTAAAACCTTTCCATGCTTTCCTCTTGGCTTGCAACAAAACTGGAGCAAGTCCTAACTTCAGATTTGTCCCCTGCCTGCCCCTCTGATACCATCCCTGCACTGCACAGTGTTTTCTCACTTTGCTTCTAGCCTTTCTGTCTAGTCACTATCCCTAATATTATTAGTTCATCTTTGTCTTGAATATTGCTTTTCCTTTGGCCAAAAATACCATTATCCCTTGAGATATGTCTAAGGGGTTCCTCGGAAAAAATACGTCTCACTCAACAAACAATCTGAAATACTCCCATTCATGATCATTATAACAATTTCCACTATACAAGCTAATTTGCTATTTCACTTATTTATTTTCTGCCCCCATAAAAACCAGTAAACAGCAAATAAATATCTGTCTGATTGACAACTTTGTGTCCATAGTATACGGGACAGTGCCTGACATAACAAATCCTGAGCTATTATTTCTGAATGGCCCTGAGGATTACTTCTCATTTTGTGTGCCTTACCCCAGCAGCTAGACAAAACTTCCCTGTAGCCTATGTAACTTTAACAACAAACTTCGTCTTAACTCCTCTGAAAGAGACACCAATAAGCTAGGTCAAAAGAATAGGCAGGTATCACTGTCTTCAAAACAACCCACAGGCAAGTGCAAGCGCTTTATTAAAAGGAGCCCCTCTGGGCCTGGCTGTAGTTTGCTGTTTCATAAGGCTGAGTGGGTGGATGGCCTGATTATAGAGGCCATTCTCTGTAAGCAAGTTTCCTGAAAGGTGCACATGATGTTCATTCCTGACTGCGCATTATTACTGTCTACTTTCTATCTCCTCCTCCTCCTGTCCACCTTTCACATGAGGGGGGCATGGACTGTCATTCCTCTGCAACAATTGCCTCCCCATTATTGCCCTTCATCTCTTTCCAACATAATTATCATGCTGCTAATAAGTCAAATGAGTGGGTACAACAAAGTAGGCTGATCCATTTGATTGCCTCCCTGCGCTCTGGCACCAAGTGAATAGAAAACGTGGATAACAGGCTGCTCTGGTCCCGGTGCTCCAAGGGAAGCCTGCTAATGGGTTTTCTCTTCAGTGGTTCTTGATTTCATTGGTGATAGCATGGGAACCTAACGGAAGGGAAGCAGAATGATGACTCAGTCCCCATCCCCATGCTGCACCACTTTAGCAAGGAAAAGCTAGCTGATCCTTCTAACCTGGAAATGGGCACTGCTTGCCCTAAACAAAGCAAAATTCCCAGATGTCTGTACTGCCCTGAAATCTAGGTGCTAAGTTTAGTTTATCAACTATGTCTCCGTCCTAGTATGACATAGTTGCAGGCACCTTAAAGAATTCTAGGACACGAAAGTAGGAGCAGCTTTAGGTATTACTTCCTCCAGGTTGGAGTGCTAAGCAGGAATCCAACTCAGGAGGACCACATGGTGTCATAGGAACATGAGCTTACCCTAATTAATGTGCATCTGGGAAGTTAGAGAGATGTAGTTCAGTAATAGCATTACTTGCCTAGTACATAGGGGCCATGGATTCCATTGTCAGCATTGTATAAAGAAAATGAAAAATAAAAGTCAATTTATATGTTTCTGTAACACATTGGCAGGAATGCTTCATCCACAGTCATAGGAGTGTCAAGCACTTAAAATGCAATGGTGAACTACTGGTGTAGCGATTCTTAATTTCACTTTTTTAAAATTTTTATTAACATTTTCCATGGTTCTAAAATATATCCCATAGTAATTCCTTCCCTCCCCACCCCCACACTTTCCCATTTGAAATTCCATTCTCCATCATATTACCTCCCCATTACAATCATTGTAATTACATATATACAATATCAACCTATTAAGTATCATCCTCCCTTCCTTTCTCTACCCTTGATGTCTCCTTTTTACCTTACTGGCCTCTGCTACTAAGTATTTTCATTCTCATGCAGAAGCCCAATCATCTTAATTTCATTTTTATAAACCAAAAAGCAATAGCAAAAACAGACTGGTACTGCAGTTGAGAAGGTTTGACTTTACCCTTGCCTAATATCGAAAGGCTCCAGGTGAAACCCTCACATAGGAATGTGCCAATGTTGGGCACCAGCTTGAAGTGAGTAAGCAGAATTTGCTTGCTTGCTTTCTGCTTTTATTTCTCCCCTTAATAGAGCTTTGTACAATGCTTCAAAAGGAGAAAGGGAGAAATGAAGCAAACCTTCTCTCATCTCAGGAATAACTCCTCAGGGTATTTTAAGCATAATTTCGGCCAGTTTGTTAACCATTAGGAAAGTAGCTACAAGTACCGGCCGCAGGAGCCCTTTGTCATGCAGATCTAAGGGTCCTAAAAGAAAATATGCATAGTTATTGGAGAGTCTCTCAAGGTCCTTGACATTACCAGGCCTCACTTCTACCTTGGGTCCACCAGGGTCTGTGTTCATGCTCTCTTTGCCTCTGGTGTGCAAAATCAAAGGAAGGAGGAAAGGAAGCTCTGAGCACAGTATCACTGGGAGGAACTGGAAAGAATGGCACTGTGGATGAGTGAAAGACTCAGATTTGGAATAGTCTTAAAGAAATCTATAATATCTCTTTCATATGTACCCAATCACATAATTACAGTTAACAAAATATTTCCAAAAGAGTCCAGCCATGAACCAGATAAACATAATTTTTAAAATGTCTCACTGTTTATATGTCAATGGCTGGTAAAATTTGAGTCTTTAAAAATGCTTCTCTTATGTTACTTTGTATCAATTCTATTCACTGAGACTTGAAATAATATTGTTGTTTAATTTCTTCATTTTTGTGATTTTTGACTATTTTTCTTTGTAGACTACCATTACTTGAATGACCATTATGTGCTGGGTGGCTATTATTCTATTACTTGCTATTTTTATTTTTAATAAACATTCCAAAGACAAAATTATATATATATATATATATATATATATATATATATATATATATATGTCATATGTCATATGTCATATGTCATATATGTATGTCATATGTCATATATGTATATATATGTGTATATATATATATAGTGTATATATATACTGTATATATATATATAAATGTATATATATATATATATATATATATATATATATATATATATATATGTCAACCTAAGTGTAGTGAATTTTACAAACCATTTAAGACATTTCCTATTAAAATTTATGATAACATTTACTTAGATATTATTGACCTTACAACAATCGTTGATTGTTTAGCTTCTTGGTGGCTTGTACAGCTAGTTGCATCTGGATCTATCCAATTTCTCTATGGCTACAACTGCACCTCCACCCATCATCCATAAGGACTAGAGAAATATTCAGCCACTTCATCTTGTGGAGGTGGGCACTGTGTTGCCTTCCAGGCTCAGGAGCTGCAGTGCCAAGGATTGATGCTAAGTGGTGTCTATACTCGTCCGCATGCCTCCACGTGCGCCTGAATCATACACTTGATCATTTTTCTGTTTGCTTGTACGTGCTTCCATAAGTAACTGGAGCTTTCTACCAAGTGATTTCTTAAAACAACCCGTTTAATTCCTCCCGATTACAATTCAGCTGACTTCCATCACAAATTACTATTAGAATATATGCTCCTCAAAAAAAAATAAAGATAAGATGATGGTGATAATGATAGATAATAGATAGATTGATGATAGATAGATGATGATGGATAGATGATAGACAGATATATAGATAGACAGATGATAGATTAAAAACAGATCTATAACATAACTCTGAGGTGTTCTATCTGGTCACTGTTGTCATATCCCAGAAGGCCCTGTGTCCAATTGTACTCTCTCTATGACAAGACCATAATGCATAAGTATTGGATATGTTTTATTTTTTTAAGGATATAACTCTTAAATAATTTTTTTTTCCCTAATGCTAATCATTTTGGCTCTTAACTTGGATGAGGACATACATTGTCAGCTCAGCCTGTACATAACTTGCAGCTGGGAAGTACAACTGATAAAAGGGTCCAAGAAATGTCCCCAAAACTGCAGGCCTATGTTACATACCACGTGATGAAACTGAGCAGACAGCAATGTAAAGTTACAAAGAAAACTACCAACAATTGTACATATGAGTTATGAGAGGTAATTTATCAATAACACATGTGAAACAATGAAGGGGTTTTAATTAACCTCAAGCCCAGTCTGATCATCTTCATGATGTAGTTACATAAAGAATTAACTTTTTATTGACAACCATCATACTTGTGCACAATGTATCCTCTTCATAATTCCCTTCTATCTCCCTCTCCTAGCACTCTTCCATTGAACCCCCTTTATTTTCCAACTACCTCTTCTATTTTGATGTCTATTTTTGTCACATAATGTGTATGACTTGTTTAGGTAGCAATAGTCACTGTGATGTCATGAATGCAGTGATTCCTTTGTGTGTGGAAGACAGCACTGTGCCCAACCTTTGGCTCTTACATTTTCTTCTAACCTCTCCCATAATGGTCCCTGAACCTTGGACTGTGTGATATAGAAGCCTCACTTAATGTTGTTAACACTCCACAGTCACTTCTCAGCACTATTATGAGTTTTGGGTTTCCCCAGGGGTCCTCGCTCTCTTAAAAGGGCACTGTCAGGCAGAAGACATGGCTCAGCAGTTAAAGGTGCTGGCTTGCAAAGTTTGGAGGTCTGGGTTTGATTACTGAGTACCCATATAAAACCAGATGCACAAACTGGAAAATGTATCAGGAGTTCATTTTCAGTGGCAAGAAGCCCTGGTGTACCAGTTCTTTCTTTCTTTCTTTCCTCTCTCTCTCTCACTCTCTGTCTGTCTTTTCTTCTTATCTATGTATTTAAATTCCTCCACTTGCAAATATATAAATATAAAAAGAAAGTGAAGTTTTTTAAATAAAAAATGAGAATAGTATTAATATATTAACATAAATTAAATGTAATTTGATGAGCATATAATGCCAGCTTAGGCAAGAACAGAAATGGAATGGACTTCGCAGAGGAGGCAATTGCCTGAGCCAGTGGTATCAGACCCAGGTATTGGGTTGGTGGACTCAGTAAAGGGGCTTGTGTCTTTGATGTAGAAGGGGAGATTTAAGGAATTCAAACTTTGGGTATAAGAACATTATGGTGATTACCTTAAAATATCTGAAGGATTCCTTCATAGAAACATAGAAACAGTTCTCCTATACATTTATTTATCTTGAAAATGGAGAGGAGACCATGATTTATATGAAGGGGAATATCTATAATTCATAATATTCCTTTTAAAGATTTTATTATTTGACAAAACTTGTGTATATGTGTCATGTGCAACATGACATATTGAAAGGTATACTCTTGGTGGAAAAGTTTAGAATGTTCTTTAGTGGAACACACTGCTTTGGTGAACAGGCTTGCATATCAATAAACTAGGGCTATATTTTTTTGGAATGAATTGGACTTTATGGGGGGAATGATTATCCATGCATTCAATAAAGCAAAGTTGGACAACAGATGCAGCTTGTGTAAGAGTGACATGTTGCCATGGCCCTATTTGGTTTGAGCATTGTTGGGCCATACTGAATCATTTGTAGTTTTCTGCAATGTATCCTTTTCTTTCCAACTAAAATAGAAGTTATTTGAAACCCATGAATCATGCCCTTATCATATTTTTGTAGCTGGTGTACTATTTAGAGGTGAAAATATCACGAGGACATTAACCTCATCCATGGTGTCATAGCTGAATGGCCTACTTGAAGTTCGAACCTAGGTGGAGGAAGGAAGTGATAACAGAGGCATGCCTTGGAAGAGTTTTTTGCTGTTGTCATTGTTTTCTTGACCCTAGGTCTATGCTGTCCTATTCTCTGCTTCCCAGTGCAATGCTGTCCCATCATGCCCTCTCCATTATTATGTTCTGTTACAAAAGTGCAGCCACTTGACTATACACTAAACATGATAAATGTGAGAAGCAATATACAGCATTCTTAGGATTTTTTTCTTCTTATGTACTTTGTCACAGCGATGAAAAAAAAAAAAAATCACCAACACTTTCAGTCTAAGCTATGTCATGATCAGAACAATCCAGTCCTGTAATGTCACAGTTGATGTTCTATAATTCTGGTAAACTATTATTTGTGTTTTTCAGTAGAAAACACCAAATTTGTCTCCTCAGAACTATCTGATTCTCAGTAAGAGGGACAGGCACATAAGGGCAAGTCTCACTATGCCTTAGTGTTGAATTTGTGAAGAAAAGAGAGGAAGGGTCTAAGGCTCCTCTCAGGTCTGTCCTTCTATAAATCTAGTCATCTTTACTCTCTAATTTTGATTATTTTGCCTTTTTCACATACTTTCTTCCCTCTATGCTCCTTTAATGACTTTGATCACATCAGCACAGAGCCACACATGTTAGCATCAGATTCTGAACATAGCATCTCAAGAGCTCTTAAGATTAAATATGTAGACTATTATAAATATTTGAAATGTCCCAAGGCTAGTGTATGTACTATCTTTTAAAAAGATCTTTTTGATCTGTTATATTTTATTTGTTTGCTTGCATGCTGCCCCCTCTCAAGCCCTGTTATAATATCAAACTCTTTGCAGGTTTTCAGGACAGTGAAGGACACTTCAGACTGTCATGGCACCCTGTAGTCCCATCCCTCACTGCATGAATAAACAATGATGAAGAAAGGAATGGGATGCTCATGGATTCTGTTACCTCAACAAAGTTCAATGTCATGGCTTGTTTTGACTGAGCATGAACAGTCTTAATTGTTATCCATTAAGAGTTGAAAGCCCATTTACCAATATGATAACCCATGTATTCCACAGATAGTTGTTGTATATTACATTTGAACATCTATATCCTACTTAATGATCTAACATAATCAAATTATTTTTAGCATTTCTCCAGTGGTAATTTTAATGGGCCGTTTCTATATGATACTTAAATAATTCATAAAATGGGTTACATATGCATAGTAATCTTTTAATTATTTCATGATTAATCCTTGTTTAGTGTCTTCCTTATTTCTGCTCTTTCTTATATGCTTCATAACATTTCCTCTAAAATTTATCCAGATTGAAACAATAAAAGTAAAATTTGGGGTTGGAGAGATGGCTTAGCAGTTAAGGTGTTTGTCTGTGAAGCCTAAGGACCCATGTTCAAATCTCCAGGTCCCACTTAGCCAGAGTGACAAAAATATGCAATGTCACAAATGCACACAAGGGGGCACATGCAACTGGAGTTCATTAATAGCAGCTGAAAAGTCCTTGACATGCCCATCCTCTTTCTCTCTCTCTTTCTCTGCATCTCACCTGCTACCAGCACAAGGGTGAAGGAGATAGACACAGAGAACACTAAACTCCTACCAAACCAGATATCCAGAGATGCAGCGGCTCCTAAGACCTCATCACTGAAGTAGACCTAAAACAAACCCAACATGACCCAGAGAAATTCATGGGAGAGGGGGCAGAAAGATTGACAGAGCTACAAGTTCAGACAGTATACACAGATGCATTGTGTCTTACCCATAACTGATTTCTACCCTCTAAATGCAAGACCCACATTCCCCAAGGAGGAGGGTCCCTTCAGAGGCGGGGAGGACAGGGAGGAAGCTAACTATGGTACCAACATGGCTGTATACACACTGAGTATGTATATAACTAATAAAGACAAAAATTAATGCTAAAGGTAAATTAAGATATTTTTAAAAGCACAGGAGTTTTTAAAATAAATAAAATTTGATTAAGTAACTTTAAGGTTACAAGAAAAATTAGATATCAGGAAAAATGTGCAACAGAGTATTATGGGGAGGGCATGAGAAACATAAAATATATGAGGTGTATAGATTGTAGTTATGTGTCATGTAACAATGGGTATTTATTTGTTCTGAGAAATGCCATCATTAGGCAATTTTGTTGTTCTGCAAACATCACAGAGTGTAAGTACACAAACTGCAATAGCAACAATGTCACTAGATGATATAACCACATGGGACCACAGCTGTATAAACAGCTGTCATAGACTAGCACATCGTTATGCAAAGCATGGCTGTGTAGACATAGAAAGGATGCAAAGGCACAAAATGTTCAGCAAATACTCACTCTGCTTTCTTGGGCATTTACTGTGTTTTGTGTTGTCAAAGAAAGGAAGAAAATGATAACTGACCAGAAGTAGTTCATGGAAAAATATGGGTGATTTTTGGCTTATAGCTTAAAGGTGGAAGTTTCCTCAAGGCAGGAAAAGCATAAGAGAAATAGGAAGCTGGCCCCAACCATCATCTTCTATCAGAGGGAGAAAATAGCAAGAATGAACCAGCTCTAGCACCGGCAAGGGGGCAAATCATAAAATACCAAAGTCTGTCCCCACTGACCTATCTCCTCCAACTAGGCTCCAGAAAGTGTGAACCAAGCACAAGGTCCAATCACAAACACATTGGGGAGCTATGAAGAACATCTCACATTCAAACTGCCAGTGGTTGTAAAATCAAATAGATCTTCATTTCCTATGGAAAGAGTAGATGGTGGGGATGGAAGAGATTAGAGAGGGGAGACACAATGCTGCTTATCAATCACTAGAAAACCCCAGTCTTAAAGTATTTATTGTCTGTTATTTCATGTACAGCATTTCTAAAATTTGTAAGAACCTTCAATTATAAGTATGATGTTGGCATTGAGATATTGTGAAATGAATGCAATATATTCAAAACCACTCAAGAAGAGGCAAAAATCTACCTGATGCTTCTGTGTAAGCCAGGAAGGCTAACTCAGGGTTCATTGGCCCATGCTGAAGATCCACCTTTACTAACTTCCTATCAAAATGTATTTTGACCAGATTTATTTTGAAAATGTTATTATACATTCAAATATTTGAAAAGTTTCCCAAAAGCCTTTGTGATTCATTTTGGCTTTAGTGTGGAATGAAGATTATAAAAGCAGAACAAACTCCCTTTCCTATTTCCTTTCCCTGCTTACTGTTTTTCTCTCTCCTAATTTACAAGACCTTCCCATACCTCATAATAAGAAAACACATAATTCTAATTCATTTTAATCTAATTTTAAAGAACAAGAGGGTTTGAATTTGATAGCAAAAGAATATTGTATATCACAAACTAAGAGAAGCAAATGCTGAGTTTGGCTCAAAGCAAAAATGGAGCCAGATGCTAAGCTCTACTTTTTCTTTGATTTTTCATGTTTATAATGCACAGTCCTTTGGCATGCTTCAAGAAAATGTCCTGATGTTACAATTAAAGCATGCAATGGACAGAGAGCATGATAATCATGGCACATGCCACAAATCCACAGCTGAACTGCCACCTGAACTCCAGTCTTACACAATAGTAAGTCAGTGTGGTAGTCACTTGCACATTGTAGTGCAAAGTATCAACTCCATACCTATTCCTTATCCAGCACACAAGTTCCCAAAAGACCAAAATCCATGTGGTCAGATGCATCACAGCAACACCCAATTTCTCTGGCACCAGATTCCTCTAATGCAACTTTTACTCGGATTAACATCCAACTAAACACAGAAAGAGGTTTATTTCAAAGCTATGGATCCATCTGTAGCTCTGTGAATGGGAGAAGAAGCTGGTTCCATGCACCCAAGCAGAGAGAAACAACCAAACAGCCAGAAAACACCAAAACACAGCCATCAGGGCCCTTGCCAGAGCTTGGCCTTGTTCTGCATACCTTTGGGAATCAGATCCACCCCTAAACATACCTCCTTGCATACATTCAAACTGAGAGAAACAACCAAACAGCCAGCAAACACCAAAAAGAATTGAGCAGGAGGGACCCTGCCTGACCTCTGACCCCTCTGCATACCTTTGGGCAGGACTCCAGGATCCACCCCCAGTGACACCTCCTCCAGCTAGGTGGCTGGAGACCCAAGTTACAAGCTTTAATAGGATGGGAGGGCGGGGAGGGAATCAAAGGGTGGAAAACAGTAATCCGAACCCAAACGGCAATGGTACCATAAAATTCTACTTCCTAAAAGACAGACCAAATGACTGAACCTTCACTAGTCCCTTACAGGAAACACCTGAACCACAAGACACTGGAGAGGGTAGGATCAAGACTGACCTAAATCTCCTACATCTTCCCTCCCTCCCTCTCCCCCTCTCCCCTCTATCTCTCTTCTCTCTAACTCTTGTATATTAGTTATCTTTTTCCTCAATTTCTTAGTGGACACTGACCTGTAACCCCCACTTCCAGCTTGGGCCTACAACCCACAATGAGCTTTTGATCAAAGAAACCTACAAGGTTTCCCAAAACAATGACAGACTTCTGTCAGAGTAATTGATGACCCACCAAAGGCCAGTGATAAGACCCTATTGCTGAAGACTCCATACGCAGCTGACACGTAAAATGGAATGACATGGCTGGAAGCCAGGAGAGAGTCAGTCCCCAGACAGTCAGCGTGTCTAGTGCCAGAAGGCGCTACATAGGCGACTGGGGGAAGTGACCAAGATCTGTCCAAGCAACACATTGTTGAACCTAAGTAGCAACAATTAACCGGATGTGATACCCATACAAGTGCAATAGTGGTACACAGCCATGGTGAGGAATCAATTGCTCTTGATTTGGCTAACTGATCCACTCAGTGGTACTAGACCCTTAGCTGGAGCTGGGAAACAAGTCAGAACCATACCCAAACACAAGCCCACTCTACAATATCAAGCTACCATCAATCACGGGGTATAAGAGGGCCTACACCTATCAAACTGTCTATCAAAAAAGTAAGTGTTATCTCAATTTTCTGGGTGCTAACTCACTCTCCGTTGGAGAATCTGCTTCTCTTTTCCAGATAGATGCAGATCCTAAGAAGAGAGCTGCCCCAACATACCTCAGAAGGAGCCCAACTGAAACTAAGGACAACTGGCGAAATAAGCAAGGGTGATGTTTTCCTGTGAACTGGATACCATCACAAAGGGGAAGGAGATCAATTCAGAGAAAAATCAACTCCTACCAAATCAGAGAGCCAGAGCCTCAGAGGCCCCCAACACCTCAGCACTGAAGCAGACCAAAAATGAACCCAACATGGCTCAGGGAAATCTTGCGGAAGAGGGGGCGGAAAGAATGTCAGAGTTACATGTTGGGTCATGATTTTCAGAGACATTTATCATACTAATAACTGGGGGCTAACTCCACAATGCACGACCCATTTTCAATAATAAGGAGGGTCTAATGGGAGGGGGTAGATCACAGATGAGCCTAAATAATGGTACCAAACTGCCTGTATTTACTGAAAAGAAAACTAATAAATTAAATTTAAAAAAAAAATAGTAACTTAAAAAATACTTGCATCTATGGCAGACATACATTCAAACTACTGCAATCAGTTACAAGGACATTACAGCACCACTCCATCCCCATCCAGCACCAATGCCATCCATCTCTAAAAAGCATTGTACAGCTTACAGTTTTGAGGTTAATGCTTACAAAACTCTAAAAGTACCTCTGGCCAATGTGTAGAATGAAACGTGTGAAAAAAAAGCAAGATTAAAAAATCCACAATGACTGGCATCATGTTGGGCTACAAAGGTGGCAAGAAGAAGCCCCTGGAACAGCCCAAAAAGCAGACCAAGGAGATGGATGGGGAGGATAAAGCTTTCAGGCAGAAACAAAAGGAGGATCAGAAGAAACTGGAGGAGCTGAAAGCAAAGGCCGTGGGCAAGGGACCCCTGGCCACAGGTGGAATTAAGAAATCTAGCAAAAAGTAAGCTGTTCTGTAGTCCTGAGAAGATGGTGCCCCTTATCCATTCCTATTTAAACATCTGGATTTCCTATCATACCACCTTTTGCCACCTGTAACTAGAATGAAGTGTTGCCTTGGGGTCTGATGTACATTACCATAAACTTTTTAAAACAAAACAAAAAAACAAACAAACCACCAATCATACAGTGGCTCATTGTCTCTAGCTTTCATTCAGCCATTCCTACCTCAGCTGTGAATTAAAAATAAATCCAGTCCTGCATCCCGAGTCTGCTGCTTCATATTTGATCTCTGAATTCTGTATTCCTCCAAATTAAACACACTCATTTGAAATGCCAAAAAACAAATTCCACAAAGATTTTACCTCCAAGATGTAATCTCTATGTATTTCTAAAGATAAGGCTAGATTTTTTTTTCTTTATGCAAGAACAAACATATAAAGACACATTTGACTGATAATAAGGGGTTAAGAAATACACAGGAAATATGTTATGCATTCATAATTTTCCATGCATTTTATATGAACAAGTACACATGTTTGATCAAGTTTAAATATCCAAAGTATAATGTAAATATTATCGTCAAATTTATTGAAATTTTAAGGAATGCTTGAAGTTGATGCATAGTACTCTAAGGTGGTTTATAACTTCCTGAATTTTTCAATATAAGCATATTTATATTTAAGTTTCCACTATGTAAAATAGTACTGTGATGGTTATTATTGTTTAAAATATACATAAATTATAATGCGTATCAAATCATTTTCTCATCTACAAAGAGCAAGTTAGGAGATAAGATTTCAAAATCTTAGTTCCTTAGGTCATGAGAACACAGAAGGATCTGAGTCTGGTTCTGCAGGCCTGAAATCCCTTCTTCTCGTGAGGCCAGAGCAGGAGGACCAGAGAGCCTGTACTGTGTGAGCTACAGAGGAAATTTAAGGGCAGCCTGGGATACACAGTGACTTCACAACAAACCCATGCATCTTAGTTAGAATGTGTTTCAAAATCAGAAGTAAAGAAAATGGCGAGGGATAGAGTGCTATTGTAGTAAGTGCACGGTGCTACGTTCAATCCTTAGTAACACACACACACACACACACACACACACACGCACACACACACATCACAGACGAGATTTTAATATTAAGGAAAAGCAAGTATCTAATAGCATGAATGAATGTGAAAAGAATAACAAAACAAAAAAAACTTAACAAATAATCAAACATCTAGTGGGAGCAGTGCAGAGTATGTAGCCAATAACAAGAGAACTATAGAAAGTGTCAAAAGCCAATGTCTTTCTTTTTTTTAATCTTAAAATGGAATGCAATTAAAATTCTTTGAAGGTTCATTTCAAAAGTGTCTTCATTAGGGCAGCTTAAGATAATTTGAGCTTAACAATATCCCTTTTGTTGCAGAACAAATAATGGCCTAAAAACAATGCTCATGGAAGACTTATGAAACTGCATCCAAGGTCTAGATGAGAGACAATTGTAACTTAGTATCAATGGTAAAGACTGGAGAGTAGAAAATGGATAGTTCCAAATGATTTGGAAATGGTGAATGATGGTAATGGAAAAATTAACTTTTTAAGGAAGACCCTAGATTTCTGACTTGCAAAATTGGTGCTAACATTCATCAAGGTAAGGAATGCTGGAAATGGGTCATGTATATAAGATGCATATTTTGTATCTGAATTCCTGTGATAGCTATACACACGTGCTTATAGGTCTAGCTAGCTCTTTTAGAAAGATTACAGTCTTTAGAGGTTAATAAGAGAATTCCTGAGATTTCTATAAGACTTGAGTCTATGCTCCTGTGACTTTAATGTATAAATTTCAAGTTGATCATTTATCTTGTTAAAACAATTTTAAAATGGAGTTAAGTAGGACTTAGGCAACAACCTATTTAAATAAAACTATATTAAAGGGCCTGGAGAGATTACTTAACAATTACAGTGACTGATATAAAAGCCTAAAGACCCAGGTTTGATTCCCCCTACTCATGTAAAGCCAGATGTACAAGGTGGCACATGTGTCTGGAGTTTGTTTGAACAGGCTAGAGGCCCTGGTCTACCCTTTGTCTCTCTCTCTCTCGTTCTCTATCTATCTATCTATCTATCTATCTATCTATCTATCTATCTATCTATCTATCTATCTCTATCTCTCTCCCTCCCTCTCTTCCTCCCTCCCTATCTCTCTGAAAATAAACAAAATATTTTTAAAACTATATTAAAAACCTATTGAAGATAGATTTTCCTTACTGGTGAGTAAAATAACATTTTGTATATGTACAACACTTTCATTATCTATCTATTAATGGGCATCCAGGATGGTGCCATTTCCTAGCTCTTGCAAATAGAGCAGTAATAAAAATGGCCATGTAAGCATCTCTGCAGTAGACCATAGAGTCCTTAGAGTCTATGCCCAGGAGTGGTATAGCTTGGCCATATGGAAGAGCTAATCCTATTATTTTTTAGAGATGCTTTTTAAAGCTTTTTATTGATAATGATTATACATGCACACCATTCATTTAGAGCATACTCCACTCCTGTTGCCATCTGTTTCACATTGCTGGGACAAACACCTAAACAAAAACAGCTTATCAAAAGGAAGGGTTTATTTGAGGCTTACAAAATCCAGGGAACACCATCCTGGCATGAGAGGCTGGCTCGTGGCTATAGATCTCAGCAGATAGAAACCACTGCAGCAAGCAGCAATAGCCAGAACTCCAAACTTCTCCCTACATACCTTAGGGAGGGACTCAAGAGCTTCCCCCAGGCACAGCTCCTCCAGCTGGGCTATTGGAAACTCCCAATTACAAACTCAATTCTTAATCAAGTACACCCAAGTCTATGGTGCCATACATTCATACTACCGTACCTCCCATTACCATTTTTGTCCCATCTCCCTTATCACCCTCCCAGTGAATCTTTTTTTATAAAAGTAGTTCTTCAACTTTGAAAATACTGAAGCCCCCCCCTTTTTGTTCTCCATCATCCCTGTCAAAATGTTGATGAGGTCAATAGTGTGCAGGACTTATACAGATAACTGCTGTGAGGTTATGAATTCCATGGATATGTCATGTCTGAAATGTAATTCTGAAGCACTCCTCAGACCTCTGCCTCATTGCCGTCTGCTTTGTGTTGCTGGGATAAATGCCCAACCATACTGAGCTTATTGGAGGGAAGGGTTCATTTCAGGCTTACAAATCAGGTGAAAGTCCATGAATGGTAAAAGAGGCTGGTTCATTTCCATAGATCCAAGCAGTGACATCAAACAGCCAGAATATACCAACAAGCATGAATAACCAGAGCTCCAACTGTTCTCCACACATCTTAGAGCTTAGATCAAGACCCACTTCCAGTGACATAGTTATCCCATTAGGGCTATGCCCACTGGAAACTCAAGCTCCTAGTCTGAGTTAATGAGGCCATACATTCAAGCTACCATAGTTTCCTATATCCTTTCCTCTGCTCCCTCTTCCTGGATGTTCTCTGAGTTTTGGAGGTTATGAAAGAGATGTCTAATTTCTTAATGAGCACTCAACAGTCACTTAGTTCTCAGCATTTGATGAGTTTTGAGTCTCCACAATTGTTGTCACTTCCAAACAAAAAAGCAGATTCTCTAAGGAAACATGCAAACAATACGAATCTATGTACATAAGCAGAAATATTGAAAAAAATACTGAAAATGTTGAAACAAATATATTTAGCTAAATAATAGCAGCTTTCTTCATAGGATCTGTTACCTTCCCAGCCATATTTTTGACTAGTTTTTCATTTTAGGAATGAATTCTTTCACATGGAGCATCCTCAATTCCAATCAGAGACCTGAGTCACTCCCATAGCAATCATGCCACTATCCCACCAGTGGACACGTTTTCACATATCTTCTGGCTGCTTAGTTGTTTGGCACAAGTATTCCTCTTTCCTCACACCCTTGCCAACATGTATTTTCAGTTTCCTTGATGATAGTCATTCTTACATGATGAGTTGATAATATCTTAAAAGTGGTTTTAATTTTAATTTATCTGACAGCTCTGACATAAGTAAAATATAGCCAAGATTCCAAATGAACAATTGTAGCTTACAAGAGTAAATGACACAAAACATCTGTAGTTAGTAAGTCGCATGATAATATGCATGATAGGGTCATTCATCTCTGTAATCTTGAGTGGTCAAAAACACTTGTTCAGAACAAACATGTATGAGTGATGGGACCTATGTTCTATTTTGTCCTAATCATACTTCTGTACCTGGTATTGTGGAGAGGATCCTTAGAAGAGAGGATTCTTCCACCAGTCTAACTCTACTTTGTAGAGAACAGGATAGAAACATTGATAGGAGGTTCTCAAGAGAATAGAAGCTTAGTGAAAGCCATTCTGAGATGAGGCCATTGGAATACTGAGATGCCAACTCAGGAAGGGAACAAAGGAACTGAAGCTGAAAACCTCGGCAGCATTCCCTCCACCATGTGTTTATTACTTGATATTATATTATCATTCTTTCACTGAGATAAAATATGTCAGAAAAATCAACTTACAGTTGATTTATGTTGGCTCATGGTCAACAGTCATCTGGTTTCATTTCTCTGGTCATATGGTGAGACAGTATGGAAAGCAGAGAAGAAGAGATACAGGGTGTCAATATCTTCTTTGAAGGTACACTCTTAATAATTTGTTCCCATAACTAGTTTTGCCTCTTGAAGGTTAAACTACATCCCAAAAGAAACGACAGTTATATACAAAGCCTTCAATACAAAGACACTTTGTGGGGACATTCCAGGCCATGGTGTTCTGATTCTCTGTGTCATTTAACAAATGATACCCTAAATGCAAACCAGTTGCATTAGTTACTCTGGCATTTTCATGAAGGTTTATGTTTATTGTTATTTTGACAGGACTGGACTTACCTAGGAAATGAGCCCATGGGCATGCCTATGAAAGATTGTCTTGATAGGCTAATAGAGGCATGAAGACTCTTTTCAACTCCTAGTGACATCACTTTGTGGGCTGAGTACCAGACCAGAGCTAGCTGAGCTCCAGCATTCATCAATTCCTGCTTCCTCAGTGTGGAATGAATGTGACTAGCTACCTCAATGTCCTGTTACTATGCCTTTCCTGCCAACATGGAGCTGGAAAATAAACTAAACTCTTCTTCCTTATGTTGATTCTTGCTATGTATGCTTTTTTTTTGGCACAGCAACAAGACTTTAACTAATACAATGATAACCAAATACCTCACAGAAATAAATAAATAAGAGGAAGCAGTTATTCAGACTTATGATTTCAGAGTGTTCAATCCATTTTTGATCACCCCATGTGTGTGGGCAGATCATCTTGTCAATGAGAATGTATAATCGTTCACCTCGTGATGGACCTGGTACAGAAAGAGAGATAGGATGGGAAAGGGATAATATAAACCTAAGGACCCATACCTCATAACCAACTTCTTCCAGTCATGCCCCAACTGCTAGAAGTTCCAGAACATCTCTACTAAGAGTACCATCTGGGAACCAAGTGCTCCAGACACCAACTTGAAGGAAGCTTGCATATCCAAATGCTAATTGATCCATCCTGAAATGAGCTGATGAGAACAAGAAAACTGTATAAAAGGAAGCTTAACATTATAAAACTAAAATGGTGACTTCAATAAAACAATCAACCAGACTCTGTTTAGTGAGCCTGTGTGTTCATGCTAGAATCATCAAGTCTAAGAAAAAGTGGAGGTGGAGGTTACCAACCAAAGAATGTTTACAGAGACCTGGGCATGGTAGTGCATGCCTTTAATCCCAGCACTAGGGAGTCAGAGGTAGGAGGATCACCATGAGTTCAAGGCTACCCTAAGACTACATAGTAAATTCCAGGTTAGCCTGGGCCAGAGTGAGACCCTACCTCGAAAAAACAAAAAGGAAAGGTAAAAAAAATAATGTTTATGGAGATGTCAATGTGTGCTAAGTCTGTGAGTTATATTCAGCAAAAAGCTCAACTAATGATAAGATTCTTTTAAAAAGGCATAGCCCTGCCTTCTAGTGTGGTTTTCATTGATTTATTCATTCTTTTAACACAGTTTTATTGAATTTCTCTTATTATTCAGACATTAAGAATATGACTAAATAGAAACACATTTATTTTTAACTTCACATTTACCTTGGTGAAATTTTTATTATGTTTTTTTGATCCTTTACACAGCATTTCCAAAGCACCCAATGTTGCAGTTTAAAATCCTTTCCAATATAATTTTAGATCATTAACTTCCTTGAATGCTATCCATGAAGTATATCCCTAAACTAGATTGTATTTCTTGAATATGTTACCAGGATAAAGGACTAAGATAGGACAGTCTGTATGTTTGTCCTGCCTTAATCTTTCATATGCCCTTTGCTATGGTTTCAAAGTATCCTTCAAAGCCAACTCATTAAACATACTGTCATCAAAGTGTGGATTTATTGGGAAATGGTAGAATATTTAGGAGACAGGGCCTTGTGGAAGGAAGTTAGGTCATTGGGGAAGGTGCCCTCAAAGGAGATGTTAGGAAGCGGTCCCCTTTCTGTCTCTGATTTGCTTCCCAGGTGCCATGAGGTAAACAGGTATCCTGTGCCCGATGCTTCTGCCACTGTGATGTACTACTATGCCAACCCAGGCCCGGAACAGTCTTGAAGTGAAACCTCTGTAACTCTTTACAAGCTGCTTGCCTTGGGTAATTCATTATAATAACAAAAAGCTAACACACAGGTTATTTTCCAAAAACATAGGCTCTTCGTATTTCACTTCTTCAGATGAGCTCATCAGGGCATCTTCAGGACACACTACTCATTTCTGCACGTCCAAGCCTAATCATCTTCTTTTTGAATAAATTACCATAAAATAGTAGATACCTAAAATCCAATTACATTTTAGCTATTCTATCTAAAAACAAATGGGGTTACTTTGAGTCCATACATAATTGGAAACAGAAGATGAATTTTGTTTATTGGTTCTGAGTGACTTTTTAAAACTGTTTCTCAGCTTAACTTTATTTTTCCCTATTTCCCTAACACACGGTACTTACTTCCACAGAGACAGACTCCTACCTCCAGTTGAGCTAGTCTTCATTTTCTTGCTTCTGTACAAACACCCCTTGTGTTAGAAATATGCTTACCCCGCCTCTGCTCTTCATGATATAACTTGTTTTTGATTTAGTGTACTGTTATCTCTACACTGGAACTATTAAAATATACAAGGGTGCATTGAAATAAACAAAGACACTCCCATTTCAAAATCAAAGGATGATTTGAAAGGTGAATTATGACTAGCCAGAAGTGAATGAAGATCATTCATTGTAGTTTTTTTTTTTTAAGTTCTTGGGAAACTAGAAAAATCATATATGTATCCTCACTTCTAAGAAGTTATTCAAAACATACTGATAACAATATTAAACAATGTGTGCAGAGGGAAATTCAGGGACTGGTGCAATCAACTATGATATACATGAAATGGAGTTGAAAGCAACCAAATAAGGACATAAAGAAACAGCTGAAGGAATAGCTTAGTGGTAGAGAAGTTGCCTAGATGTCATAGGCCTTGTGCTTGACTCCCCAGCACCAAAAAGAAAAGAAAAAAAAAACTAGCAACAAAGAGTGCACGTGTATGTGAAGATAAAGAGGGAATCAGACAGAGGAAGATTGAGCAAGAGCAACAGTGGGTATTTTTTACAATAGAAAAAAATATATATATGTATATATAGAGAGAGCTATAGATAGAAGATTTGTGAAATTGGCTTACAGGGCCCATAGCCTGGAGAAACAAAGAAACAGAAGCTGTTCAATTCAAGAAGCTTAAAGCCCAGATGAGAGAGAGAGAGAGAGAGAGACAGACAGACACAGAGATAGAGAGAGAGAGAGAGAGACAGAGAGAGAGATAGAGAGAGAGAGAGAGAGAGAGAGAGAGAGAGAGAGAGAGAGAGAGAGAGAGAGAAAGCAAACCCAGTGTGTGGTCAAAACCAGAGACACTCCTGGAGATCCACTGCAAAAACCTGCTGTCTTCACCAGCTGAATAATCTGGAAGATGATGTCCAGCGGGAGAAAAAGAAGCACTTAAAAGAAGTGAGCATGTGTGGGTCTGAGCTACTTTCTTCCATTTTGCATTTACCCAGGCTCCTGGTCTGCCTGGTGACACCCACATTGAAGGTAGGTCTTCCCTCATAGTTTTCTGACTCCCTCTCAAATCCTCTCTGGTTAAAAAAATGTGTTCAGGCTGGAGAGATGGCTTAGCTGTTAAGTGCTTGCCTGTGAAGCCTAAAACACCAGTTCGAGGCTCGATTCTCGAGAACCCATGTTAGCCAGATGCACAAGGGGGTGCACACATCTGTAGTTCGTTTGCAGTGCCTGGAGGCCCTGGAGCACCCATTCTTTCTTTCTATTTGCCCCTTTCTCTGTCTGCCACACTCAAATAAATAAGTAAATATAAACTTTTTTTTTCAATGTGTTCAATCCAATAAAGGAGATACAAAAGTAGCAGATAGAGGGTTAGATAAATGGATAGATAATAGACAGGAAGATAGAGAAAACAGTAAAGAGAGATTTAAAGGGATTGGAATTGAGTGAGATAGCTATGGTACTGTCAAGTATGAATTGTGAAACCTGCCAGTCAGGCTGACTGACAAAGCTGTGGTAGCAGTGTTAAGTCAAAGGTAGAGAGAAGGCAGAATCCCTTCCTATTTGAGGGCATTGGGGCTCTCATGCCTTTTCTTAAAGTATCAATCTGAACATGAGCAAAGATCATTAAGATAATTTTAGGAATCTTTATAATCTATTCTCCAATAGAATATATATAATATTTTCAAGCAATATAACAAAATATAAATAAAAACTCAAAATAAAATGTAAGGAGTATATAAAGCTAAAAGTGTTAAATTGTTATAAATTCTGAGTTTAGTAATATCAAATACTAATTATAAAACTTTCATTAGAATTTTTAGCAGTAAAATAATCATCAATATGCACATAATATATGTACATACATTCTATTAAAATAGTGGAACTTTTGTTACTACTTTAACATGCTTCTAAGCCAATAGTTGAATATATTAAAATGAGACAAAATAATCAAATTAGTTAATGCTCTTTAAGTTTGGACTGGAAATATCCTTATTAATATATGCTTTATTTTATACTTACAAAATGAAATGATTTATATCATAGTCATGGAAATGATCTTCAAGTAGTAACAATGCCTAGTAGCAATATAACCACTTTTTATTTCAAAATACTTATCACTAGTGTTTCCCAGTCTGAGAAATTATTTATCTCATATCTACAAGTATGAAAAGAAGCAATACATGTATTTACTAGAAAGCAAGGAGTCTATTGAAACTTATTTTGGTTACACTAAAGAAATGATGAAGATGAAGATGACAAAGGAGAAGCAAAGAATAAAAAAGAGAAAGAGGAAGAGAAGATGAAAATCTAGGTGTCAGTGTGACAGATCTGTTAATGACAAAGGAATGAGCAGTTAGATTACCAAAGTTTCATTTGTTTTCTGTAGATTGGAACTTGTGAGTTGTCAATAACACAAAAATAAATATTGCTAGTAATTTTATGAAATAAATAAAGTCAAAATACTTTATTTTAAAAACAGGTAGAAAAAAAATTCAAGAAGGTGGAATCCAGAATTTGTAATTCATTTCAGGTTATATTTCTTGGAGAGAACTGAAAGTTATTTATAGGTGATACTTACAGATGATAAGAGAAAATAAATTATAGAATATCATAATTTTGCCACACTTCCTTGTAATATTAAATCTAAACAGTGATCATTTATAGCAGCTGAAACATAAATTAATTTATAATAGATGGGCTGAGCTGAACTGGTACTCATTAAAACCACTGTTACATACTGTTAACAACATAAAATAGAGTTAACAAGACACTATATGGCACTTGAAGAGATTAAAGTAGCACAAATATTTGTGAAAACGAAGCATGGATCTGATCAACTTTCCAACGAGGCCTGACATTTACAGAGGAAGAACGAGCTAAGTGACCCCACCTGGCCAAAATCAGAGTGGGGAAGCAGGGCAAAAAAGGGCGATTTTCTTTTCAAAAATGAAACCGTGGGTGGTTCAAGATGACGGAATCTACATCTGACCATTTTATTTGGAGATAGGGTTTTTGGAAAAGATAGGTGAAGTCATTAGGGTGGAGCCTTATAATTAAATTTAGATGGCTTTACAAGAAAAAGGAGAGAGACCATACATACAAATACGTACTCCCTACCTTATCTGTTGACATATGATCCTTTTTCGTGCTTTGGGATGCTGCCAGCAAGAAGGCCATTGCCAAATGCTGCCCTTAGACCTTTTCCTTCCAGAAAAAGAGCCAAAATAAACCCAAATATAATTAAGTATAAATGCAAATAAATATTTGTGAACTAAACTACTAAATTTTCCATGCAAAGCTTTTAATTACAGTAAAAGAAAACAAACTAATAAGTAGTTGGTGGCATTTAACCCAGTTTTAATGTTGAAATGCATATCTTATTTTATGTTTTTATTATTTTAGAAAATGAATTGGTATTTAACTACAGCCTATCCATCCTTTTAATATAATTCACATAATCTCTAAATTGCTTATAATTTTTAAAACAGTGCAAATACCATTTACATAGTTACTATACTGTGTTAAGAAATAATAATAAGGATGGAAATTCATGCATGTATAGTACAAATGCATGTTTTGCATATCCATACTCGGTTCAATATAGAACTCACAGATACATAAGACTACTATATCAAATGCATATTTAACATTAAGGTATTTGATATTTTTCCATTACTTGCAGTAGAGTACCCCTAGAATTTAATGAGCACATCAAATTTTACTGCCCATCCTTAAATTTCACATAAACCTATTTTCTATTTTTGCATGGTTCACTATTTTTATGCAAATGTTTACATAAAGTTTATATATTATTCTAACAGAACTTCTAACATTTCTTATGTGGCAAATGTGTAATTTTTTCTATATTTTCTATTAGGGATGTGTTTTCACATTTATAAGTTTTGATGTTAATAGTGAGCTAATTCTTCAGGATTAATTTCTAGAAGTGGGATTAATGGATCAAGGGAATTTTTAGGCTGGATAATATTGCCAAAATTATTGCCAAAAACGACATTCTAATTAATGTGCCTTCCAGCATGCACATTCAACACTCACTATACATCTCTTCTCTATGGATGCCAAAATCAAGAGAACTGACTTGCTGCTTTTCTGGATTTTCACCCTGACAAGCATCTGGTTGTGTATTGCCTGATGGAGAAGAATTGAGGGAAGGGAATATGCTGGAGATGTTTTCTTCCCTATGTCTAGTTTTCACAATTTATTTAATCTATTTGTCTTGGTGTGTGTGTGTGTGTGTGTGTGTGTGTGTGTGTGTTTGTATGTGTCATTTTGCCCAGAAATGGTCTCATTCAACTCTGCCCTTATTATCATGCATGAAGTTCCCTTGCTTTTTGATTCTCTTAATTCTTTTGATTTGCTGGCTGGTTGAAACAAAAGACTGACATACAAAATGCAGTGGAGTTTCAGATTAAGTCTCCTCTTTGTCAAGCTGGGCCATTACAGGCTTGGTTGGCTCAACTTTCATTCTTAATGGATCCCTGCATAGCTATGCTGGGGTCTGGCTTAAGCAACACCCAGTCCAGGCTGCTGGTTAGAATCAAATTTAGTTCTGAGTTGCTGATTTGCACTGTGTTAAAAATCGTTAGCCAGAGTATGAAAGCAATGTGCAAATCAAAGAAATATTTCGTTGAGAAAGCCATGGATTAATATTTATTTCCTCCTTTCTTCTTTTATTTCTATTTAGAATGCTAAAATGGTTTGCTATTTTGAAAAAGTGGTTTAAAAATATAATGTGAGGGCTGGAGAGATGGTTTAGCGGTTAAGCGCTTGCCTGTGAAGCCTAAGGACCCCGGTTTGAGGTTTGATTCCCCAGGCGTTAGCCAGATGCACAAGGTGGTGCAGGTGTCTGGAGTTTATTTGCAATGGCTGGAATGGGCCTGGTGCGCCCATTCTCTTTCTCGCTCTCTGCCTGCCTCCCTCCCTCTCTTTGTCTCTCTCCGTCACTCTCAAATAAATAAATAAAAATAAAAGAAATTTTTTTTTAAAAAAAATATAATGTGACATGAAGAAAATGCGATATCCTATGATTCATGGATGTCAATCCAGACCTCCTCTCCAATTCATTACTTATACTTAGCTTTTTTTCTTTCTTATCTTTTATAAAGAGTCTTTGAAGAACATGTTGAGAATTAGAAGTTGAAGTACAAGAGGACACAGAGCAAGATCCCCAAGTGTAGCAAGTGCACTTAGAAGCCTGGGTTACCACATACACTCGTACATCCAGATATTCACCCATTCATGCGCTAGCCATCAATTTTTCTTTATCAGAATAGTTACAAATTGTTCATAAGTAAAACAATAACATTTTGTATTTAAAAAATTGAAATTGAGAAGACTGACTCACCATGATCACCAGTGGTGTCATTGGTAAGTTATCCATTCCACATTAGTTAACCTTCCACTCCACATCATACCAGCAGACCTAATTTAGCTCAATGAGTCTTAAAAAGGACAGGAAGGGGCTGGGCTAATTCCTTAGTGTTTAAGGTGTTTGCCTGTTAAGTCTAAGGGCCGCAGTTCAATTCCCCAGGACCCACATAAGCCAGATGCACAAGGGGGCTCATCCGTCTAGAGCTCGTTTGCAGTGGCTAGAGGACCCTATGCACCCATTTTCTTTTCCTCAATCTGACTCTTTCTCTCTCTCTCAAATAAATAAATAAATAATACATTTAAAAAATAAAAAAAAGGAGAGGAAATTGAGATAGTAATCAATGGGGTAGAAAAAAGATGGCTCTTGGTGAGAAGAGGATAAGTGTGTGTGTCTGGGGGGGGTAATATTAAAATATGTGCAAGTACAAAAATGTCAAAAATGGAAAAGATAAATAAAACTTTTTAAAAGTTCGACTTATGATTAACTTTAATATACAAATTCCAGGAAATAAAAAGAAAGAAAAAGGAAAACCAGCATTGGGTTCTGCAACTTGAGATACATATTAAAACAAAGCATATTACAAACCATCTTGACTATCTTAGTCAACTTACAATGTGAATTATTGTTAAATTTCATAAAGGTGGCCTTTGGTCATCATTGATCGGATTTTTTTTTCTTTTTAATTAGTTATGTACGTAGTGTCTATAAAGTCATG